>NW_028258139.1:7089393-7240909 GCF_053883595.1 Heterocephalus glaber | reverse complement strand
GGAAGGAAGCTCCCTGCCTCCATCCCTGGCTCCTAGGGCACAGAAGGTGAGCCGCGTGGGCACCAGAAGCACACACACACACCTGTGGAAATGAGAAGACACATAAACAAGCCTCAAAAACAGACTTCCAGATCACCTACAGCAACCCCAAAGGGAAACGAGATGGAACACTCTGATATTCAACCACCTGGACTCTCTCTGAACTGGCAACAAAAGAGGATCTGGGAAAATTGAAATCAGAAATAATTACTCAGATATCAGCAAAGATTTTGCTCATGGTGCAAGACATGATTAATAAATCTAGAGAGGACACAGATAAAAAAATAGAGGATCTGAGGAACATGATGGAATCCCAACATAGGAAAAAATGGATTCCATAAAACAGATACAAACAGATTTCCAAGAGATTAAAAACTCCATCAAAAGTCTGCACAGCAGAATGAACCAATGTGAGGATAGAAGTTCACAAATAGAAGATAAGATTGCAATTAGTGAGGAGGAAAAGAAAAATTGCTTTAAAATTGTAAGGGAACATGAGAAATCAATCCAGCAGCTGCTAGACCATGTAAAGAAGAATAACATAAGACTGATTGGAGTCAATGAAGAAAGAGGAGAGAGTGCAGATGACATAAAAAAACTCTTCACAGAAGTGATGGCCGAAAACTTCCCAAGGAGGGGAAAAGAACTTGACATACAGATAATTGAGGCATATAGGACTCCAGCTAACTTTAATAAAAAAAAATCTACACATAGGCATATAATAGTTAGGATTCCAGAAATCCAACAGAAGAATAAAATGCTACAAGCAGTGAGAGAAAAGAAACAAATCACATACAAAGGAAAGTCCATCAGAATCACAGCAGACTTCTCAATGCAAACCCTCAAGGCAAGAAGAGCTTGGAGTGATGTATTTCAAGCCCTAAAGAAAAACAGCCTCCAACCCAGATTGATGTACCCTGCAAAACTATCTTTCAAAATTAATGGAGAAATAAGATGCTTTCATGATAAAGAGCACCTCAGGAACTTCATGAATACCAAACCGGCACTCCAAAAAATTTTAGACAATACTCTAGGAAAAGACAATGAGGATCACAACCCCAGGAAACCCAGCAGAATGAATCCATTGGTCATGACAAATTAAACACAAAGCGGGAGAATCCAACAAAAAGAAAAAGTTATGACAAGGCTTTTAAAACTTTTGACTTCATCTCCCTAATGAGTGTATAATTCAATCTTATTATTGTACTGATTAGTATTTTTCTGATTCTAGAGTTGCACACCATTCCTTGTGCTATACTGGCTATTTATCATCTTCTTATGTCTACATTTTCATTGGGTTGTCTATTAATGAACTCTAAGAATTCTTTATATATTCTGCTCATAGGTTATATGCATTGTAAATATGGTCTCTTTAAGGACCACTTTTCATTTTAATGATGTCATTTAAAGTTCTACATTTTGATGGAATTTCATCAATTTTTTTTCTTTTATACGTCATGGTTTTTGTATCCTAGGTAGTTCTTACCTACCCTGAATTCATAAATATTTTCCCTTATAATTTCTTCATAAAGTTTTATACTTTCAGGTTTTCTTATTTAGGTTCATAGATCCCTTCAAGTTATTTTCATGTATGGAAAAAAAGGGTTGAGGTTAATTTTTTATATATGGATACCAGGTGTTCTAGTGCCGTTTGCTGAAGACACTATCTCTTCCTTGGCTCTTGAATTGAGTTTATATTCTATAAAATGCTAATGTTAAATAATCTTTCAAAACTCAGTGGACCATATATGTGTGGTTCTATTTCTAGATTCTCTGTTTTATTCAAATGATCTATATATCTTTCCTTACACCAACACTGCCTTGGTTACTGTAGCTTTAGAAGAAGTCTTAAAATTGGGTGCTAAATGTCTTCCAACACTGGTTTTGTTTTTGTTTTGGGCTTTTCTGGGTCCTTTGTACTCTTATATAACTTCAAAATTTCAATATCCAATTCTTCATTTATAGCAAGTATACACAGACCGAATTTTTATATACACCTTGTGTTTTCTAATCCTGCTAAATTCAAGTACAAGTTCTAGGGGCTCCTAGAGATTTCTTAGTATTTTCTCTGTAGATGATCATTTCATCTACATATAAAGGTTTTGCTTCTGCTGTGCCAATCCTATCCTAGTTGAGTCATTTTATTGCCAGACTATTTTGGCTTAGACCTATGTTTCAAAGTCTAATGGACAGATGAAGAGTAGGCATATATGCCCTTGTTCCCCACTTTAGGGAGAAAGCATTGTATCATCTCCATTCATAGAAGGAGTTTTGTTGGAAGTATGGAGTACATGTCTTTGATCTGTTGAGAAGGTTCTGTTCTACTTTTAGTCTCCTGGTAGCTTTTACTGTGAACAGCTGTAGAATTTAGTCCAATACTCTTTCTCCAACTAGTGACAGGATCATATGGCTTTTTCCTTTCCTCTGTTAAAATGATGACTTTTGGGGGTGGATCTTCCAATGATGAACCAACACTGCCATCCCTATAACAAAACCACTTTCTACATACTGCCAGATCTGACTTCTAAGAGTTTGTTTTGTTAAACACATTTCTATCTATGTTCATACTTTTTTCTTCTATTATCTTTATCCAGTTTTAGGATTAGCACAATGTTGATTTCCTAAAATGAGGGGAGAAGTGTTCCTTCTTTTTTCTGCTTTAAATGTTTGATATAATTTATCAGTTAAAATGTTTATGACCCTGCTGTTGTCATATAGGTAGGTTTTCAAGCTAGGAATATACTTTCTTTAATAGGTGCTATTCAAATTTTATATTTCCTCCAGAGTTAGTTTCATTAATTTGTCTTCTAAGTTACTTCTTAGAAGTTGTCAAATTTATTTCAAAAAAGATTTTTGTAATATGCTTTCTATATCCTTTTAAATTCTGTAAAATCTGTGGTAATGTCTCCTAGATCTTAATATTGTAATTTAAAAAATGTATAACTGATATTGTGTAACAGGAAGAAAAGGTCTAAAAGAGCAGGGGAATTGGGAGGGGTAGGGGAAGGAAAAAAAGGGAAAGGAAAAAATATGAGAAGAGGAAAAAAATGGAAACAAGGTCTTTGCAAATAGGGAAGGGTGGAGGGGGTGAAGGGAGGGCAAGGGAAGGGGAAAAAAATAAGAACCCAGAGACTCATGTAATGGTACAAGATCCCAATGATGAATGTAACTGTATTGTATATCTAAAATGTACCAATAAAGTTAATGGGGAAAAATTACTCTTGGCTTTATTAATTGTATCTATTTCATGTTTAATTTTATTGATTTCTGCTCTAATTTTTTCTTTTCTTCTACTTATTGTATATATAATTTTCACTTCTTTTTCTAACTTGCTGAGGTGGAACCTTGAATTATTTATTGTAAATCATTCTTCTTTTCCATTATATGCATTCAATGCTCTAAATTTTCCCATAAACACTGCTTTCATTGCATCCTCAAATTATGATAAGATTTTTCTCCATTTGTTTAGTTTAAAATATTTTTATCTGGGTGTGGTGGTATGTGCTGGGAGGCTGAGTCAGGAAGATGATAAATTCTAGCCAAGTCTGGGCAACTTAGCAGCTTATTGAGACCTTGTCTCAAAATAAAATTTAAAAAAGGGCCAGGATGTAGCTCAGTGGTAGTGTACTGGGTTCAATCTCTAGTACCATAAAATGTTTACTATATGGCCCCTCCCAGGGTAAGCTAATATATCATATATATATTACATATATTCCTCTTAAGACTTTTTTTTTTCTTGCTCCTTGTATCATTTAGAAGTGTGGAATTTAATCTCTAACTATTTTGGGAGCCACTGGAGGGTTTTGAGTAGAAGTCTATTTGGGGGAAAGTTTCCAGCAAGGGCACTCTTGGAGCAAGACAGGTGAGCTACAATAGAAGCTTGTCCTAGGGCAGGCATTGTGGAGGTCATAAACAAGGACAGGATGTTAGGGATAGGGTTTGAAAGGCAGAGCCATTGGAACTTCCACATGGACTGGACGCATGGTGGGGGTGAAGGAAAAAATCATGGATGACTCCAGGGATTTTGGCTTCAGTAAGGATGATTTTGTTATCTGCCTGAGGGAAGAAAAAGGCTTCAAGACAGAAATTTGTTGTGGGACAAGATCAAGAGCTTGGTTAAAATTGAGGTGTATAGTAGACACAGATGTTGTCTTAGTCACTTTCCTAGTCTCTGGGGCAAAATACTCAATACCTACAACTTAAAAGAAGAACACTTTATTCTGACTCACAGTTTGTGCAGGTTTCTGTACATAGTCCACTGGTTCCAAGGCAGAACAGCATGGCAGAAGGGCATGGCAGAGGAAAAGGTGCTCATATTATGTTGGGAGCAGAGCCAAGGGAGGAGCTGGGAAGGGGGACATACCCTTCTGAGTCATGTCCATAGTGTTTCACCTCTTCCAATCAGAAATCTTCTACCAGCAATGCTAAGTCAGTTATACTGCCCCATAATCTGATCATCTTTCAAAAGCCCCCATCTTTGAGTGCATGAGGCTTCGGGGGTACATCTAAATATAAAGCCTACAGATGCTAACCTGAGTAAGCAGTTAGATATTAAAGTGTAGCGTTTAAGGAACAAGGTTGGGGTTGAGATACAACTTTTGTGAGTGAAAACATATAGATGACACTTAAAGTCATGAGCCTGCATGTAATCCCCAAGTAACTGTAGAGAGGGTCTTTTATTTTCTGTATTCTGATATATTGGGGAATTTTGCCCCTGAAATGGGCCCTTCCAGGGAAAGCTAATTTCTAGAAAGAGTAAACAACTCTCCTTGGATTGTACCTTTCAAATGCAAACCAAACAGTTCAGAGTGGTACCCACCATCTCCTTTATGAAGCTTTCACACTCCTGGCCACTATTCCCTTGCCCTAATCACCCCATGTCCAGGTGCCCTATGTCCCCAGAGCCCACTGAAATTATTCAAATCAGCTAATCCTAAATTAGTTAATCATACTTTGCTTGTTCCATGTGAAAAAAAATAACCTAGGCAAATAGCACATATTTTTCACCAAATCAAAGTAAGTGTAAGTGTATTCGTTATTTTAGTAAAGACATTCATCTCAGTAGTTTCTCTCCTCATCTTGACCTTAGATTAGTATTTCATTTGGGTCAAGAAAAGAGTATGTAGGAGGGGCCAGGGATTTAGCTCAGTGGTTTTGCCGAGTTTGATCCCCGGCACCAACAAAGAATATGTAGGAGAGGGATGTTATTTTAACAAGCAGTAAAAGGGACAAAAATGAACAGTTTGCCTACATAAAAGTAAAGTTAAAGTTAAATTCATGAATCTTCATATAATTAAATCATGTAAGAACTAATAGTTCTATATACATTTCCATTGTTTTACTTGGGGCTTAATCTAAACTTTAATGTAAAAGAACAACTTATTAGCCATATGCGCAGGTTTCTTCTCTGGAGTTACTATTTAAAAAGATCAGCAAGTAACTACCACCAATAAAATAGTCTGAAGCTGCCTCCAAATTTAACACTGTAGGCATTCTGAAGGAAATCACTGCATCATTTTTCTTTTGTCTGTGACTATGCTTTCAAAGATGTGTTTAACTGTCACTTTGAAAAAGTCCATATACAATAAAAAATACAAAACAAAACACCCTACAGAACACAAATCTAAGAGTATATGTGGTGAACAATTCTATAAAATGTATTTGAAGGTGCATTTTCTTTCATTTTTAGTGCCTACATTATGCCCAGGCCACTGGGCAATATGTATACACTTAAAATACACCATATAACTGTTCTAATAAGAAATCCTGTAGTGAGTTCAATTCAAATTGGATTTAACAACTTAGTAATGTAAATATGTAGACAAAGTTCCAGAAAATGCATCTTATTGTCTCCTATCTCCTACAATGTTAAATTTTTTTTTTTGGTGTTTATACCTTTTAAAAAATAAAACCCAGCCAAATACTTAATCAGTATGTACATTTAGATTTTTTGGTGGTGGTTTTTATTTTAAAAGAAACAGCTTCCTTATGATTTGCCTCAAGTCCTGGTGAAAATGCTTACAAGAATTAGCTAATAAACAAAAACCAAGAGAAGCACATTCAAAACACTGATTTACTTTGGTAGCAAATGGCTGTTCTTTGAAGACTAACGAAGGTAGACAAGACCATTAAAGTGAAATGGGCTATTTCAAACACGATCCTTCACATAGAAATATTTTTTAAAAATTATTTTTAATAAAAGAGCTAAGCATCTGTGTCCACTGATAGCAATGCAATACCTAATAAAATAACAAAACAAATACCCATAAGGAAAAAAACTATTTTAATTTTATCTAAATTTACTTTCAGTCAATAGTCCAGCAACATTTTCCTTTTAATACAGTACTCTCCGTTTCTCTATAAGGCTGTTCCTGGGAGCCAGACAGTCAGTTTAGGTAATGAGGGAGTTAATTTAGGAGTAACTGCTGACTGTTTTAAATAGACAGTTATTTTTTGCTTCCCTCTTAATGTGCTGATAGTTGTGTCTAAAAAAATATGCAATTCTTAAAAAGGTACCATTCCTGATTTCTTTATTATCTGTAACCTTTGGGAACTAATCACATGAAACTACAAAATTAGCAAATGTCTTGAAATCTGTATATAAAACATAAATTACCTCTAATTTCAAACTGTCACTTATTAGCGTACCACTCAATCTTAAAAAAAAAGAAAAAGAAAAAGAAAAAGAGGCTCCAAAGATAGTCTTATACCATTTTTAAAAAGGAAACTGTTCCTTTTAACTTTCCACCCACCCCACACCCCAATTCAAATCACATCATTTAATTGTCTTGGTCACGGACATTTCCAAGATGAGATTTTAAATTTCGTTCCCATAGCTTCTGGTTATCAGAAAACCCATGCTTTCCTTTATTGAAAGAGTTCGGTCTGGCTGACGTTGGTGTATCCCCTCCAATATTCTTTATCCTCATCTTTGCTTCTGGAGGCATTTCCTCTGGCTCACTATCTTCATCTTCATTAAAAGCTGTTGCTACTGAAAGGGTTTTTGCAGCATGAGTTGGAACAGTTTCTTTAGGCTTACTTGATCCAAGTTTGATGGATATAGCTGATGCTTTCTTTGTTGTCTGACTATCTATGGCAAATCCAAACTTGGAGATCTTTGTAGGCTTGGTTGGAAGGTCTGCAGCTTCTTCTTCAGCTGATCGCTTCTCAGCGCTGCGCCTGGAACTTTCCCCTCCATTACTCCGGCGGCTCCAGCTCGCTTCGGCTTCTCAGGCTTCTCCTCTCCCGCCTTTCCGTCCGCCTCTTTAGCTAACATTTGATCTTGGTTGCACAGTCATAATTCCTCAGCTGCAGTATTTCCTTGTAATTAACGACATCACAATCTCATTAATTATTATTATTATTATTTTGGTACCGGAGATCGAACTCAGGACCTTGTGCTTGCGAGGCAGGTGGCAGAATCACTAAGCTAAATTCCCGCCTCTCATTAATTATTGAGACCTCAATTGTGACCGTTGGCATGGGGAAATCTATCTCCGGACACCAGCTGAAAGGTCAATTAGTAATTCACTCTTAGGCCTTGGAGTGTCTCATAATCTTAATCAACAGCTGAATTCATAAGCCAAATCAATAATATCTAAAGCCTGCTCAGTCCAGTTTCAAGCTCGTCTCCTGCAGTAACTATAGTCAATAACAGTGTATTGTATTTTTAAAAATAGCTAAAAGTAAACTTTAAGGATTCTCACCTCAAAAAATGCTATGTGTGCTAATGCATATATTAGTTAATCCAATGTAGCCATTCCACAATGTATATGTATTTCAAAACATTAACAACAACAAAAAAAGAATTTGTTTCTCAGATAACAAAATAGTCCCTTGTTCTATAAGCTGCAGGGAGATCAAATAGGATGAGCTCTGGGAATTAACCATTGATTCTATAGCTAGATGACATTGCAATATTAGATTGCATTCTATGAAGGGAAAAGATAATGAAAGTGGAGTCAGGTAAACTTTAGATAAGTGGTAAGATTTTATCCTAAACAGGAGAAAGAAGGCCAGCTACAAAACAGAAAACATAGGGAAGAAAGTATTAACATGTTGAGAGACAGGAGGGTGAATAAAGAAGTTTTGTATGCGTGCATGCACATGTGTATATTTTTTTGTTTTGGTTTGGTTTTATGTCGCGACCCACAGAGCATAGTGTCCAAAGCCAGAGGGAGCGGTGGGAGATGAAGAAAGAATTGGAGTAATATAAGCCTTATAGCCGGGACCAGGCGAGACTATAGCCTGATGAGCTAATGGCTGCCTGGCATCCAGTGTGCTCTTTATTTATAATGTAGGACAAACAGGAAGAGAAGGCAGGGTAACTAGTGCCACATGGCCCATGTGCCCTAGGCTGAACATGATTATCTCGTGATAGGGGCATGTGCAGAAAAGGAACAAGGATACATAATGTAATTGTCTCCTGGGGCTGTGCCATCCAGTGTCTCCAATGAGAGTCAAACAGACACAGTTGGTTTGACTGTCTAATCCATGGAGGAGAAAGGGAATAGGGATTAGGCGAAAGGCCATCTTCAGGTTCAGCCCGAGGCAGTTTTGTGTGTGTGTGTGTGTGTGATGCTGGGGTTCAAATTCAGGACCCTGCACATGCTCTAACACTTAGCTACATCCTCAGGTCTATGAATATGTTTAAGCCACAGGTATTGAGATTCCCACTAGCAACAAGGTCCATGAATGTTTTGGTTATTGGAGTCACACAACTTTATGGGTAAAAAATTCAAGTGGATTGTCTCAGTTACTTTCTCTTTGCTGAGACAAAATACCTGACACCCAAAATTAAAAGAGGAAAGATTTATTGTAGCTCACAGTTTGTAGAGTTTCAGTCCATAATTAGCTGGCTCCAAGGTAAGGTGGCATGGCAGATAGTCATTGAAGAGGAGAAACAGTCCATGGCAAGCAGACAGGAGACAGGAAAGCAGCAAGAAAGGAGTGAAACAGCAGAAGGAGCAGTAGCTGGCCTTCTTTCTGTCTCTTCCATTCAGGCTACCTGCCCTTTGGGTGGTCCACCCAAATCTCAATTCACACCGTTAATCCCAGTATTTTTGAAAAGCCCCACCTATGAGTGCATGAGGCTTTGGGGGGATATCTAGGTACATGCCATTACATGGATTAAGATAAATCTGATTTTTACAGTCAGAAAGAACATGTTAGCTTTTTTTTTTTTTTTTTTTTTTGCCATACTAACTCCTTAGTTTATACTAAAAGAGCTAGAAGAATTTAATGAAAGGAGAAGAAAGAATTAATCAGGAAAGGACTCAGGAAAGAAAGCAATAATGTTCTTCTTTGTACTGTGAGCATCCACTGGAAAGGGATGAGCAATAATGTGTGATAGGTTGTTGTTGGTGAAAGTCAGACAGAGGTGTTTGGATACGATACCATTGTCCAGGCTGGTCAACCGAAGCGCTTTGCTGTAACTCCTTACAGCTGACATCAACACATGGTGACAGCACTTTTTTTTTTTTTTTTTTTTTTTTTTTGCTGAGCTTGACCACAGCCTTTGATGTGGCTCTTCGGCTAGCCATTATATATTGATTTGAATTGGCAGTCAGTATGAAACTGATTGCCAACCTAGTGGTAGGCAACAAACAAACAAACAAATAAATAACATAAAAAGCAAATGCAAGTTTACTTGATCAGAAAGGACGTAATGAATGCTGTGTTTAAGAAACATGCACTATACCTGAAACAATTAAAGCCAGCATATTATGGGGAAATACTCATGTTCATTTGGTACAATTCACTATAGCCATGATATGGAACCAGCCTAGGTGCCCATCAACAGACGAATGCACAATGAAAATGTAGTATATATACACAACGGAGCATTATTTAGCCACAGGAAGAATGAAATTATGTCATTTGCAAGAAAATGGATAGATCTGGAGACCACCATGTTGAGAGAAATAAGCCAGACATCAAAAGGCAAAAATTGCGTGTTTTCCCTAATATGTGGAATATAAAAAAGATGACAAAAAAATAAAAGGGAGACTATTATTAAACAAGAGGAGAGGAATAAGAGGGGAAGGAGAAGGTGTTAGGGAGGGTAAGGAAATGATGAATATGAACAAAATATACACATTGACCCTTCTAAATGTGAAACTGGGGGGAGGGAAAAGCAAGAGAATGTTGGGAGGGAATGATGGAAGAATGTTATGTGCACGTACAAACATGGCAAAATGAAAGCTATTAATCTGTATAACCAATAAAAAGAGTAAAAAAAATTTTCAAAAAAGGAACATGGACATTTAGGATAGGTTAGCTGAGAAGCCATTACAATCTAGACAAGATCACTAGAATTAAGAAGAAAAACTTGGAGAAAGCTAAATAGTTTGCTGATAGTATTAGAGTTTTTCTCATAGTGATTAGATATTTCATTTGCCAGAATCCTTCATGAGGAAAGCAGACTGACTCAGGCTGTTAAGACATAGTGACTTACTGTAAGGTTATCATGTTATTCTTTGCTGCATAACCAGGTATCACAAACTTGGTGATTAAAAGCACAGGTTTATTCTCCCAGTGTTGATGAGTCAGGAGTCTGGGCTTGGCTGGGCTGTGATCCAGGTGCCAGTTCAGGGGCTGTGGTCTGATCTCAAGGCTTGAGGGAGGAGGGAGTTGACTTTTGCTGGTGTCAGCAGCTGAGGTCTATTATGCCTCGAAGCTTACATCAGTTCCTTGCAGGGTGTCACACTGAGAGCTTCGGTTTCATGCTGGTTGTTGGCCAGAGCCTGGCCTTAGTTTCTTGTCACTTGGTCCTCTCCGAAGTAAGCTTGCATCATGACAGCTTCAGACCCACCAAAGGGAAGACTTTCCTTGCAGCATGGGCATTCTGATAACATGTACTGCAGTTGCAGAAATGGCTTCCCATCACTTTGCCATTTGTAGGTTAAAGAAATGTCACAGTTCCCACAACACTCAAAGAGGGATGGTGGATCCCACAGGGTCACAAACTCCAGGACGTGGGTCACAGGACACTTTGGGGTGTGTCCATCACACACACCGGTGACAAGAACTTCATGAGAATTGCATATCTAGCTACTCATAGGGAGAAAAGATAGTTGTTTTGTCAAGTGGAAGGGTGAGGCAGGGGACCTTACTTCCTTTTAAGTGGCATTAATGGGATTCTTTGACTTCTCTCTGTGTCTACATGTCTTCTCCTTCGTCTTTCTTCTTTTCTGCTTCAACTCGTTGTTTTCTGGGGGGGGGAGTGAAGAGGGGGTGGAGAGGTGTTTTGCAAATGTGTTTGTTTTTGTGACAAACCTCTACAGAGACTGCTAGTCAGCTTGAGGAGAAAGCAGTTTAGGGTGTCTTCCACTGGTCGAACATGATTGGGCACTTCTAAAAGAAAGGGATTAGGAAATAGCATACTAAGTTTCAATTATCCAGTGTTTTATAAATATCAAAGGCCTAAAATAGTTTATCATTTAATAATACTGTGCTTTCTAAAAACAGAGGAAAGACTTGTCCGATTATATAGCAATATAGTAAGTTTTATGATAAGGAAATGAAAAAGTGTAAATATGATAAAGGAGAAATAAGAAAACAAGGCGAATTGAGAGGGTGAACTCAGTCTATACATTATATATCTTAAATATTTACTAAAGATGTGCTACTGATTTGGCTTCGAGTTTCCTAATAACCAGAGCCAAAAGGAAAACTCAAAATTTCTATGAAAACTAATTTGTCTAATTTGGCACGGTGGCACACGCCTATAGTCCAGCACTGAGGGAGGCTGAGGCGGGAGGGCTGTTAAGTTTGAGTCCAGCTTGAGCAACTTAGTGAGACCCTGTTTCAAAAAGTAATAAACAAACAAATCAATAAATGAAGAAGTGAATGAGCGTCTGGGGATTTAGCTCAGTGGTACAGTGCTTCTGGGTTCAAGTCTCAGCATTTAAAAAAAGGCCTAGTAGTAGAAAGATCTCTTGGGATCTGGCATTATAATCGGAACCGTTTATTGTGGTACTGACCCCTGTTCCCCAAATACCAGCCTTTGCTTCCACCACTTTTGCTTATTCTAACACTTAGGGTGTCCTGGGGTGTGTTCCTTTCCACAATTTCACTTCATGCTAAGCAAATTTTTATTATATTAATCAGCCTATTTTCAGTGGGGGTATCCTGGGGATTGACCCCAGGCCTTGCATACCCTAAGCCCTGAGCTACACATTTGGTCCCAAATAGTAGTCATTCCAATGCATTTGCAAGACCTTAAACTAAGATAGAGTATGCAACAGTTTTCTAATCTGAATGCAAGGTTTTAGACTCTTTATTTGGTACTGGGATTGAACCCTGGGCTCTCACATGTTAGGCACTTGCTCTACTCATGAGCTACACACCTAGCATCAATCTACTTGATTTTTGTGACTAGGACTGGGCACACAGCTCAGTAGCAGAATGCCCTGTGTTCAATCCCCCAAACTGCAAAAACTTAAAAAAAAAACCTAAAAAGACTACATAGCCTCAGAACTGATATGTACCACTTCTGCCTTTCCCGTTCAATAGAAGCTAGGGAATGAACTAGCTGACACTCAATGCAAGGGGACCATACAAAACAAGGGCACAAGTACCAGGGGGGACCTTGGGGGGGATCCTAGAGGGTGCCAGGTTGAACTATACTGTACAAATATTAAAAGAGTGTTCTATGGTGTCACTTAATATTAGGGGGTATAGGTGGGATCGGCTGGGAAGCAAAAACCGAGGAAATTCTATGTTCAGCAACTAAGAGAGTCTTCCCCTGCCCCCCCCCCCCCAAGCTTTGGATATGTAAAGGGATGGGCCCAATGAGCAGAACTGAAAGAACTAAGAATCTCTATCCCTGCAGTAATTACCCCTTCTCTGCATAATAATTACTGTAAAATCAAAAGCTTCAGACTATAGGTACCATTATAGCAACTTAAGAATTGTGGCTAACATAGTAATGGAAACCAGGGATGAAAACAGCATTAACTTTGCAGTCACAACTACATTAGAATTCCAGCTTTTTTTTCTAACCTACTGGTAGATGTATGCTCTTAGAAAACTCATTTCAGTTCTTTGGGATTCATTTTTCCTTTTTTTTTTGGCAGTACTGTACTAGAGTAGAAGCTAGGGTCTCACACATGCTAGGCAAGCACTCTACTTCTGAACTACATCCTTGGCCCCACTTTTCCCTTTTACAACACAAGCATGATAGTATGAAATATTGATTTCCAGCTTTTTTTTTTTTTTTTTGGCACCGGAGATCGAACTCAGGACCTTGTGCTTGCAAGGCAGTCAGCGGCACCACAGAGCTAAATCCCTGGCCCTCCAGATTTTATACTACACTTGAGAAGCAGCTATTGAGCCATTTGTTACATAGTAGTAACACTGAAAACTACGGACGAAAAACCTTTTTAAGTGACATAAGGCTTCCTTAAAATTTTTACTGTATACGTTTTGAACGATCTTTTCAGGCTTAGCGATACATTTTAATCACGTTTCACTGTTAGGCATATATTGAAAGAAAAATACAATAAATTTGCTTAATTCTTAGAGGTTCTGCAAATATCCTGTTCCCCCTTTGGAATAGTTTTTTAACACATTTGTCAACGCCCATGTTTTGTGTTATTTTTATTTTAATAACGTATTCTGTGTGATTCAGCTTTGTCCAAATATTATCAATATTTAATCAGTATGAAACATTGAGAGGTTTTCCTCTTTCCTTTTCTTGTTTTTGTAAACGTACTACAGAGGTTGTAAATAGGCGCGAATCTCCTCGCCGCACATCTCTGTTCACACGCTCACTTGGTTCGTGGCCACTGTAGCGCTCACCGATTACATCCCTTGGGCGTATGGTTTTTTCAACACGTTTTCTGTCTTTTGCTCAATTTAGGGAAACTGATTCAACTCTGTCCACTAACCCTCCCATGAACTTTTTTTTCCCCATGAACTTTTTATTTCAAGAGAGCTGTAGAGTTACACGAAGTTGAGGAAACAGCAGGGAGGGTCCCCACGGAGGGTCCCCAATCCCTCGGGTCCACGTGCGCGCTGTCACAGCTCAGGCAGCAGCAGAGCCGGTCGCTGGAGGCGGGGTCTGGAATGACGCGCACCCAGCGGGGCGCTCCCGGAAGTGACGTTGACGTCCCGTGCGTTCAGGCGGCTGCGTCGGGCTGTAGGAGAAGATGGCGGTCTCCACAGGTCGGTTTCTGGGATGGGTTGCCTGCTTTCCCGCACGGACCTGGCACTACCCCTCCGCCTGTTCCTGGTGGCCGGGAGCTCATCTTGTGGGAGAAGCCGGTGTGCGCTCTCTTGAGCACTGCGGTCCCTGTGGAGCAAAACCCGGGACCAGGGAGGGTCCGGGTGGGACCCGCGCGGATGCCAAGGGCCTGGGGTGGCAGTCAGGGGAGGATGGTCGTGCTCGCGCTTCGGCTGCGCGCTCACGGATGGTGGCGGGGTGGCCCTGGCGCGGCCACGTTAGCAGGGCCCTGCTGGTGTGGGTTGGAGTTGTGGTTTGAAGGTGCTGGGGGGATTAGGAGAGGAGGTCCCAAGGTGGGCGGGTGTCGGGTTCGGGTACCGAAGATGGGGTTGCGCCTAGAGGCCTCCTGGGTCGAGTTGAGGGGGTGGAGGGCATCTAGTTCTCTCACACGCAACTTGACTTGGGTGGGGGAGGAGAAGACTAATGACATGAGCACGATTGCTCTTAGAATGAGGGCTAGGTGATTATTCTTACCTGACCATGTTATCTTTTTTTCATTTAAGTGAAAAACTGCAATGCAGACAAATTAAAAGCATAGAGCAAGATGAAAGCTAATTGAAGAACAAGTGGTTTCTTAGATAAGCTGTTCAACTTCTCCCATACTGAATACAGTGGTTTCCTCTGAGCACAGACTTTCAAATTAAATATTAACGGTGAAGCTTTAAAAAACGGACCATTTCAAAAATGTTAATAAATTAAAAGTGTTGTTTTACTATTTAAACAGATAGTATGTTTTTTCTAGTTTTATTGGAACTAGATTATAGAACTGTGATTTAATATTTCATGCCGTCGTTGCTTAATAAAATGAAATTTTCAAACCTATATGTACTAAAATAGAAGGCTTTGAATGAATATATGTTGCAATTGGTACTTTTAAGTAATGCCTCAGGATACGTTCTGCATGTCTATTAAATCATCTTTATAATGTATATATGTATTGTAGCTGATAAAATCTTTAGTAATTCCAGCTTTGGATAAATATTTCATTATTCTTGGGCATAGCTAACCAGCAAAACAAAGACTATTGTAAAAGTGATATTTTAGTGTTACAACTTTAATTACTGTGTTGCTGTTTGAAATCCATGTGCTGGCCTCCCAACTTAGAATCCTCCTGCCTCAGCCTCCCAAATTCTCAGATTACATATCCTGTGCCACCACATCCAGCCGATGAATATTTTTAAATCTTTATTAAAAGCATTGTATTTCACTGTGCAACAGCTACTTTTACTATTCTTTAAATTTTTTGAGAGAAAAAGTAATTCTAATCAGGTTGAGACTTTTTGGCTGAAACATACTTTGTATATCCTTTTGGCCCTCTTTGCATATGAGAAAACTGAGGCCAAAAGGAATAAAAAGTTTTACATAATTGGTTGGTAATAAAAGGATTAGAATCCAGGTCTTACACCCTGCGTTCAGTGCTCTCCATTATGAAGAACTGAGTGTTTGGAAATGTTCCTGAAAACATGAAATTCATTCCTTTTTAGGCTACTGAGTGGCTTTCACATTTTCTTTCCTTGCAGTATCCTTATTTCAGACTCATAGACAGATCCTTCTCATAGATGGAAGTGGGACTGCGATGGAGACCCCGCTGGCTAAGTTCCCCTTTCCTAGAGACAGAGTTAGTATTGGGAGTCAAAAGTATTTCCTGCATCATAGCTAAGAAACACTACTCTAGGGAGTGGAAGTTTATAAATACTATTTAGTGTCTGCGATTGAAATCTCACGGGATCTCAGCATTGCTGGGCGTGATGATGCATGCCTGTAATCCCAGCGCTGGGGAAGCTGAGACAGGAGAATCGTCAGAGTTCGAGGCCAGCCTGGACTACATAGTGGGTTCAAGGCCTGGCTAAAGGACATAGGGAGAACTTGTCTCCAAAAAAAAGCATTAATCTGGTAGGAGAGAAAGTGTACATAGTACTTATTTATTTATTTAATAAGTTTTATCTCATTCGCCCCTCCCCTTACACACCTTCTTACCTTTTTAAATAGGTTTTAGATCTACAGAAAAGTCGTGAAGATAGTACCGAGAGTATCCATATACTTCACGTTCACCTTTCACTATTGATAACTTAGATTAATGTGGTACTTTTGTCACAATAAACCCATGTTGACATTATTTACTAAAATCCATACTATACTCAAATTTCTTTAGTTTTTATTTAATATCCTTTGATATTAAAGGACCCCATCCATCTAGGATACCACATTACACCACAACATACGTTTAAAAATTTGTCACTTAGGTTATACTAGTGTTGCAGTGGGACTCTAGTCTCTGAATGCAGGTGCTTATAAAATGTCAATGTGAAGTTCAGAAAAAAATGAGATATTTTTCTTTGAGAGTAGTTTAGGTCTCTGTAAGCTATATGGACAAAAAACCAAAGTAAATCCTTTTCAGAAGTGGGCAGCTTTGTGTATGCTAGTGGAAGAACTAGTTTAGCAGTGTTCTGATTTCCCTACTGTTTCTAACAGGCTGCTTTGCCATTATGGGCATGTCCTTTAATCACTAATCCTAGTTTTTCCTCATTTTAGATGAAAATGCTTAGATATGATGAACTTGGGGAGTAGTAATGAGAATTGCACATGTAAATCATAACATAGAACCTTGGAATTAAACAATGGAAGAGCTAAACTAGTGTATTTCCATCTTGAGACTTGTTACTGGTCTAGTAGATTTTTCTTGATACTCTTGATATATATATGCTCTTGAGAATTGATTAAATAATGCAGCCTCACTAAACAGGTAGTGTTTTTATAATAATAATTTGGGGGCTAAAAATGTGCAAACTGAAACTGTCCAAAGCAGTCTAGGTAAGTAGGAAAGTTAAGACGTTTGAAAATATTTTAAGAACTCTTCTGGTTGGTTACAAATTATAGGAAAATTTAAAAATAGTAAAATTAATATTTAGTACACTGAATTTTAAAGTGCTAGAGAAATTAAGAATTAGGGTGTTTTATTTTCTTTTAAAAACTTGTCAAGTAGTTTGAAAAGTGCTTTCCATTTTCTTTTTGTCATATAATTTATGATACAGAGCAAGATATTGAAGAAGTTTAGTCCTTCCTAAACTGAATTGCCACATGCCTAAGATTCTATTAATACTAGTATTTTATCCTTTGTGCTTTAAGTATTTGGAACATCTTTGACCATTCCTTTATGAAGTTTTTCACTTCTAGGGGATCATCTTTCTCACAGCCAGTTTCCTCACTTGTGTTTATAATTTACCTTCACAGATTTTATGGCTGCTTATCACAGTTCATTTTTTAATTGGCCTATTTGTCTTATTGTTTAGTTGTAGTAGTTTTTTATATATTCTAGATACCAGTCCCTTAGTAGATGTATGGTTTACTTTCTCATATTCTTTGTCTTCACTTTCTTTGAAATGCTGTCCTTCAAAACCCATTATTAAATTTTTATGAAGACCAATTTATTTTACCTACTTTATTAAAATGAAAGGCTGGGGGCTGAAGATTTAGCTCAGTGGCACTGGGCCTGCCTCGCAAGTGCAAGGTCCTGAGTTCGATCCCTGGTACCAAAAAAAAAAAAAAAGAAAAAGAAAAAGAAAAGTCTGGCTTTTTTTTTTTGGTACCCGGGATTGAACTCGGGTCCTTGCGCTTGCGCAGCAGGCAGCAGGCAGCGAAACCACTGAGCTAAATCCCTGGCCCAAGGCTGGCTTTTGATATATCTTCATTGCCTATGGGTTGTTCTTTGTTTAAAAGAATGTTATGTTGAAAAACTATGCATTATAATTGATGATCTAATTGTGATTATTTTACATGATTACCATGTGGTGGGGCAAGTGTCTGAACTTAACCTTGCCGGGTGAGGTTTAACTTCACATTTAAAAAGAAGTTAAATAGCTAGATATCAGGCATACTGCAGGTTATTCTTTGGAAATATAGTAATTGTGTGACAGATTTTGCAATCCAGTGATTGGAATATTGTAAAGTGATACACTGTTATTCATGCTATTCTCACCTTGTTACTGAAATTACAAGTTGTGATTTACTAAACAGTATTATTAAGTGGCTTATTTCCTCAGGGCAAATATTTAAGTTATTGAAAAGTCTTTAATTTTCTTAAGTGTTTACTTCACAAGCAGTGATTAGGAGGAGCAGCTGTTTATTTTGTTTTATACAGTTTTCTGACTATGGAAGTTAACTATAGCTTCTTAGACTCACAGGAGAGCAGTTATACCAATTTAGTAGTCTCTCAGAAGGCCTCACATCTTTTAGAGTATATGTCATTCCTAATTTTACTTAGGCATTAAAACTAAAGAGGAACCAGAATATAATTTGCTTGATTTTCTATCACTGCCTAGTTCAGTGGTGGCCAGTCTATGGCATACATGCCGTTGCAGGCTGTATCATTGAAAGCTCTAAAAGATTTGCAATCATTACTAGTTTATTATAAGAAAAGTTTCTCTTTATAGTTAAAGAACTATGAACTATATAAATATATATATTTTAATTTATATTTTATATAAATTAAATTTAAAATTTGATAAATTATATAAATTTATAGTAATATAAAATATATTATATTTATATAAATATAAATTTATATAAATTAAATTTATAAATTTCATTATAAATATATATAAATATATATTTATATTTATATATTTTATTTATAATTTAAATATATATTTATATATGTAGTTTTGGTACCAGGGATTGAACTCGGGTCCCTGCACTTGTGAGGCAGGCAGCAGAACCACTGAGCTAAATCCCCAGCCCAACAGATATTTTACTGTAGAATGTTAAATAAGTGCTATGTTCTCCCTAGGCCTGTCTCATTGGGATAACCTATTGTGTAGCCAGGCAAAATTTGCAGTTTATTGCATTGTATTTGGATGAATCTACTTAATGGTTGTCTTCCCTTCTGGGTTTTAAGATCTTGTGGGAAGAATCTCTTTGTTTAGTGTCAGCAGGACTTGCTATAGGCTGGTTCATAAATATTGAGAGAAAAGTAAAAATAAATATCTGTGATAAATTCACTGTTGTATTGAGTGCCGGTTGTTTTCTCATTCCTTTTTTTGGTACTGGGGATTGAACTCAGGACTCGCAGTTGCCAGGTAGGCACTATGCTGCTGAGCTACATCCCAGGCCTTATTCTCATTGTTTTCTTCAGTACAATTTCTTTGTAAGTGTACAGTTTCTGTGTAAGAATGAGAAAATAAATGGCTCCACCAGAGGTTTTTCCACTTGTACTTGAAGGGATAAATACTTCAAAGGTTCAAACCTTGATTTGAATTTTATATTTTCAGAAATTTTTTATCTACTGTATTATTTCATCAATTCTAACATTTAAAATATCTAAACTAGATATTTGTCTTATAGTTTAATTGGTAGTTTTTGAAAATTTCTTAAAGTAGTGGTCCATTATGCTGTAGATGCTCTCTTTTAATTTTTATTAGGACATGTTTGTGGTACAAAATGATCACATTCATTGTGGGGAGTTGATACAGTTGCATAACACATTCTAATTTTTGACATTCTCTTCCCTTCCTATCCCCTCAATAGTCCCCTTTCCCCATCTCTTGGTCCTCTTCCCCTTTGCAAAAGATTTTTTTCCCTATTTGCTATTATCATCTTATCTTATTTTGCTCTTTATGCTTTGGATATCTTATATAAGAGAAACTATGCAATATTTAACTTGTGTCCGATTTCACTTAACATTGTGGTCTCAAGGTGCATCTTTTTTCCTAGAAATGATTCAAATTTGTCCATCTTTATAGTGGAGTAGCACTTCATTATATAGAAATACCACATTTTCTTTAGCCATTCATCTGTTGATGGATATATAAGCTGCTTCCAAAATTTAGGTATTATGAGTTGTACTACTTTATGGGTACACATGTATTATTGTAATATAATATCTTGAACTCTTTCAGGAAGATACCTAGAAGGGGAATAGCTGGAAATTTCTAGTTTTAGGTTTTTTTTGAGAAATCTTCCCTATTGATTTCTGTACTGGTTGTACTAGTTTTCAATCCCACCAACAATGCAGAAGGATTCCTTTTCCACTAACAGCCATGCCAGCATTTGTTATTACATGATTTCTTGATGCTAGCCATTTTTCCAAAGATGGAATCTTTAAAAAAAAAAAAAAGATGGAATCTTTAGAAATTTAGAAATGTTTTAGTTTGGATTTCTCTAATGGCCAGAGATGTTGACCATTTTTTCATTTGTTTATTGGCTATTTTTACTTCTTCTGAAAGTGTTTATTTCAGTTGCCAGTTTTTTGATTGGGCGTTTTATTTTGGAGTGTCTGTCCCCCGACCCGCCTCACTGGGATCGAACTCAGGACTTTGCACTTGCGAGGCAGGCGCAGTGCCACTGAGCTAAATCCCTGGCCTGGGGTCTGTTATTTTGAATTCAGATAGTAGTCCAATGTCTGATGTGTAGCTGCAAAAATTTTATCCCATTCTTTGGATTGTCTCTTTACTCTGTTGTTTACTTTGCTGTGCAGAAGCATTTTGTTTTGATATATTCCCCTTTGTTGATGCTTGATGTTATTTCTTGTGCAGTTGGGGTTTTGTCAGAAAGTCCTTTCCTATTTCTACAGCCTGAAGAGCTTTACCTATTTTATCTTCCAGCAGATTGTTTTGGTTTTAATATTTAGGCCTTTGATCCATTTTGATTTTAATTTAGTACATGATAGAGATATGGATCTAGATTCAATCTTCTACAAGTGGGCAGCCACTTTTCTCAGCACCCAAGTGTTAAAGAGGCTATGCTTCCTGCAGCATATTTTTGGCCCCCTTGTCAAAGGTCAGCTGACGGAATGTGCCTGGGTTGTTTCTGCATCCTTTATTCTGTTACATTTATCTACATGTATGTTTTTGTGCTAGTACCATTATGTTTTTATCACTGTAGCTTTGTAATATATTTTGAAGTCTGGGATTGTGATGCCTCCTGCTTTGCTTTTGTTGCCTGGGATTACTTTTACTGTTCTGGGACTCTTCTTATTCTATATGAATTCAGGATTGGTTTCTTTATTCTGTGAGGAATGCTGTTGGTATTTCAATTGAGATTGGATTATATCTGTATATCAGATTAGATAGTATGGCCATAAAGACTATTGGTTTTGGCTATCCAGGAACAGGGCTATCTCTCCATTTTCTGATGTCCTCTCCAATCTCCTTTTTCTGAGTATTGTAGTTTTTGTTATAGAAGTCTTTCACTTCCTTGGTTAGGTTAATTCTTGTCAAATGGTGATTTCTTTGTTTTGTTTTGTTTTGGTATCGGGGATCAAACTAGGGACCTTGGGCTTGTGAGGCAGGCAGCAGAACCACTGAGCTAAATCTCTGGCTCTGGTTAGGTTAATTCTTAAGTATTTAATTTTTCTTGAAACTATTGTGAATGGTATTGTTTTCCTAATTTTTTTTTCTTAGTGTATTCATTACTGGTATACAAGAATGCCGTTGATTTTTGTGTGTTGATTTTGCACTGTGTTACCTTGCTGAATTTGTTTATTAGTTCTAGAAGTCTTGTCTTAGTTACTTTCTCATTGCTTACTCGCACAAATACCTGACTCACACAAGTTAAAGGAAGAAAGGTTTATTTCAGTTCATATTTTGTAGAGCTTGTAGATCATAGTCAGTTATCTCCAAGGTAGGGCAGTGTGGCAGAGGGGCATCCCAGAGGAGAAACAGTCCCTGGTAGGGCAGGTAGGAGGCAGCAGCAGCAACATTGAGCCTCCCTTTCCATTTTATCCCATCCAGGCTACAAGCCTATTGGATAGTGTCACCCGTACCTGGGGTGAACCTTCCCACTATCCACACCCAAAACTATGCCAAACCAATCAATGGATTGATTTAGTTATCACCCCTTTAATCCATTTTCACACACCCTAGATCCAGCCATCTCTGTAAAGCCCCACCCTGTGAGTGCCTGAGGCTTTGAGGGGGCATCTAGATACAAGCCATAACAAATCTTTTGGTGGAGTTTTTTGAATCCTCTGTGTGATTATGTCACCTGCACATAAGGATGGTTTTACTTCTTTTCCTATGTGTATCCTTTTTATTTCTTTCTCTTGCCTGATTGCTCTGGCTAATTTTTTTTTTTGGTACTGGAGATCGAACTTGGGTCCTTGCGCTTTCGAGGCAGGTGGCGGAACCACTGAGCTAAATTCCTGGCCCTCTGGCTAATATTTTGAGTTCTACATTGAACAGGAGCGATGATAGTGGACATCTGTCTTGTTCCTGATTTTAGAGGGACAACTTTCAGTTTTTCTCCATTTAATATGATGTTGGCAGTAGGTTTGTCATAAATGGCTTTCATCAGATTGAGATAAGGTCTTATTTAGGGTTTTATTATGAATGGATGTTGGATTTTGTTAAAGGCTTTTTCTACATATATTGAGATGATCATATGATTTTTGTCTTTGCTTCTATTTATGTGATGTATTTATTGATTTGTATATATTGAGCCATCCTTGTGATGAAGCTTTGGATGTTATCTTATGTTTGATGAAAAATATTTATAAATCTATTAAGCACTCAGTGAATATGTACTGGATTTAAAATAGTATATTCTACAAAAGTATTAACATGTATTCTCATTTCCTAACTGAATACTAAGCAGTTGTTATTAAATGCAGTTAAAACTTAAATGTATTCTAATGAAATACAGTATATTTTTAGTCTCATGCTGTTTTTTGAAATATTTATTTTGGAGATTAAGATTAAAATTGCTGTACCTGGTAAACCTTTTCAGCAGAATAATATTGCTTCTAATTTTTTTCTGTGAATTGTATAAATGAAAATTTAACATTAAACCAACATTTGTATAAATGTACAGTGTCTGAGTGATGACTGCAGTTTGTTTCTAAAGATTTTTTATAACATACTGCCTGATGTTAGTACTTGAGTATTTGTGACATTTTTGATGTTCTCTGTGTCAGTAAATGGTGTTGCTAATTGTCTGGTTGTAATTTATGTTTTTTAATCAACCAGTTAGAGTTATGGGCCCGGTTGGGATTATGAAACAAGGATTTTCCAGAATAAAGAACTGTTATGGGGATTAGTGATTCAGATTAGTTCCTTTACTGACTGAATGTTCAGAGCTGATAGGATGGTAAGCCCACCCAGTGAGGAATTCCACTGTTGATGCCTGAAAGGGGAGCAAGTTCCTGTAGTCCAGAACAGAGGAAAGAGTAGTGATCATATAGAACGACATCATTTATTTTGGGGAGGACTGCTCCTCTTAGTGTTCTAAAACTTCCTAATATTATAGGGAAAAAGGCCCAATGAATTTTTTTTATGTTTTAAAATAAAATTTATTATGTATATTCAAGGTATACACGTTATTAGGTACATTTGTACAGTAAAATGATTACTGTGGTGAAATAGTATATCCATCGTCTCACATACTTCACCCATTTTCCCCGAAGCAAGAGCAGCTGTAAGCTACTCATTTAGCAAAAATTCTGAATACACAAATGTATGTTAAATCTTCAGAGTCATTTATCCTTTATATCTGCTGTTTTGTATCCCTTCGACTATGTCTCCCTTTTTTCTCCCATTCTGACCCTGGTAACTGCTGTTTTTTTCTCTGTATACTAGACCTCTTAAAAAATTCCACAGGTCCAATGAGCTTATATTTAAATTTTTTTCCCCCAGTATTGAGGATTGAACCCAGGGCCCTCATACTGAGCTATATCCCTATCCCTTTTAGTATTTTTTATTTTGAGATAGGATCTCACTGTATTTCTCAGGCTGGGCTAGAACTTTTCAATCCTCTTGCCTCAGCTTCCCAGAGTGCTGGGATTGATTACATGCATGTGCCGCCACGCCTGGCTCTAGGACCCAGTGAGTTTAAGATGTAAGTTGTAGGTTATTTTTGGGTCTGTACTGTTGTATATAAGAAAGTGTTGATAATTATGATCTGTGTGTATATGTTGCTGTTAGGTTTGCTTTTTCACTTATATACAGTTAATATAATTCACGTACTTTAAAATGACATGTAATGTTATTTACCTGAATATATGTGACAGTTGTCCTCTTGTTTTTGTATTGCTAACATTTTTGTTAAGATTGCTTTTCCACATTCCTCTTCTACCTCCTTTTCCAGGTGTCTATTGCTGTTTAACAAATCACCTTAAAACTTAGTAACTCCAAACTGTGATTTATTCATTTTCATGTGGCTGTTGACTGAATGGTTCTTCTGCTGGTCTCACTTAGGGTTACTGACATGGCTGAATCATCTGGTAATGGGCTGCTGTGGCCTCTCCAGGTGGTCAGTTTGGATTTTTTCATATCCTAGTGGTGTCAGAGTGGTCAGAATTTTTACATTGTGATTGGCTTCTAAAAACCAAAGCAGAGGTTACCAGTCCTCTTACAAGGAGACCTAGGACCAGACCAGCGTCACTTGTCACATTCTCTTGATCAAAACAAGTGAGATAGCCCCCTCCCCAGCTTCAAAGGAAGCAGGAATAGCCTTGTCTCTTGGAAAGGGAATTGGGCCTTGATCAGGAGTAGATGGTAAAATGGTGTACAGGGGCTTTGAAGGCAATCTACCCCTGTGTTTTGTTCTTGAAGGTTAATTTCACATGTAGTCTTTTAGGTCAAAAGTATGTAAATATTTAAGAATTCTTATATTTTGTCAAATTATCTTTTCAGTATGATTTTTAGTGCCACTAATGATATGTAAATATATTTCCCGTAGTTCTACCAACATTGTATTTAGGTTGATGGGTGTGTAATAGCTCATAGTTCTTATAGTTGCATGTTTTTATTTACTGATAATATTTCATATCAGAAACATCAGAAGAATATGTTGAATATACCCACTTTGGCCTTTTCAAATTCTAAATTATTCTTGTCTTAGGTCTTTTAAAGAAATTAAATATTACACATATTTGAAGTCTCTTTTTCTTTCCAAGGCCTAGTTCTTTTCTCTTCACCCAGAGGTGATCACTATTCTGCTTTTTTAATACCGTTTGAAGATTTTTATTGCAAACATATTTATACATTTGCTATATATGTATGTACCTATAAGAAGTATAAAGTTAATTTTTAAATTTTTAATTGCATAATACACGTAACATTTACCATTACACCCATTTAAAACTGTACAGTTCAGTAGTATTACAAATATTCACATTATTGTGCAACCAGTCTCTAGAACAGTTGTGGTGGACCTATGGCATGCATGCCACAGCAGGCTGTTTGTATCATTGAAAGTTCTAAAATGTTTGCCATCATTGCTCTAGAGCTTTTTCATCATGCAAAATTGAAACTCTACCCATTAAATAATAGGTTTTAAAAATTGTAGTCTTGACTGATACTAGAAGTTCTAGTCCTTCATTTTAATTGCAGCAGAGTAGTGTACTGTTATGTGCCATGTTGTGCAAGCTGTTTCTAAATTGTTCCTATTTAAAGGGCTAAGTTAACATTTTTGTTCTTGCCTTCCTGGGAGCATTTGCTTGTTTTTTTCAGGCCTATACTTGGATCACCATAAACATTATCAGTTGGCTCACCAGAGTTGTACCAGTCTATTCTAATCTTGGCAGCCATTGAGCTTTTCTGTTCTGTACATCTTTGTCCCAACTGGGAATTGTTAGACAAATCATTATGGGTTTATGTTTCAATGACTACTGGAGAGGTTGGACATATTTTTAGATGTTTATTGATTATTCCTGTTTCTTCTGCTGTAAACCTTTTTCTAAATATATGTCCATTTTTCTCAAATTTTGTCTTTGCCTTTTTTTAAAAGGAGGAATTCTTTCTGTACTTTGATACTGGCATTTTGTCTTTTACATCTTTCAGTCTTTCACCTTTGTTTTCATTTGTCTTTGAATTTCAGTTTTATATTTTAGTCAAGCTTCTCTGCCTTTTGGTTTATTCTTTTTTGTTGTAAGAAATCCATTCATACATCCTAAAGTAATAAGGATATCTATTATTAAAGTCTGGTTTACTCTTCACATTTATACATTTAATTTGCTTAGAATTGAATCTTTTTTCTTTTTAAGAGTTTGAGACAGGTCTTGCCATGTATTCCAGTCTGGCCTTTAACTCTCAGTGATCCTCCTGCCTCAGCCTCCCAGAGTGCTGGGATTACAGGCATGCACCACCATGTCTGGCTGGAATTGGTTCTTACGTACTGTGAGAGAGAGGCCACTAATTTTACTTCTCCATATTGATAAAATGTTCTAACATCGTTAACCTTTCCCATTAAAAAAAAAACCTTCAGATTTATAGAAAAGTTAAATAAATACTACAAAGAATTACCAGTGCCTTCACCCAGATTCATCAAGTGTTAATATTTAACATTTTTTGCATGCACTTGGATGTTCTCACCCTTTCCCCTAAAACAAACACATGATTTTAATTTTTGAAATATTCAAGATAACAGAAATATGCCTTTTGAGCCCTAAATACTTCATTGTGTATTTATTGAAAGCAAGAACATTTTATATTACAACAGTATAATTATTAATATCAGGAAATTAACATTGATGAACTTATTTGTGGGATCTGCTAATATTCTGTCAGTTTTCCCATTAGTGTCTTTTAAGGCAAAATAATGATTTATTTTTCTGGTAACAAGGTTGCATTTGATTTAATGCTGCTTCTACTAAATATAACATTTTCATACATGTCTACTTTGGGGCTCTTTTTTTTTTTTTTTTGGTACCGGGAATTGAACTCAGGACCTTCCGCTTGCGAAGCCACTGAGCTAAATCCCCAGCCCTTTTTTTTAAAAAATTAGTCTTGATTCCATCACGAATTCTGCATTATCTTAAATCATTTATCTGATGAATTAGTATCTAGGCAAGTGTTTCCTCTGTTTTTTGTTTTAAAATCAAAATATTTGAGTTCTAAACTTCAGAGAATTTAGAATTACCACAGAGCTTTTGTATGTTTCTATTAATACTTTAAGCACTGTAAAACTAGAAGGTAAATCCCTGTTTCTTGTACGTGTGTGTGTGTGGGGGGGGCACTGGGGATTGAACTCAGGGCCCTTGTACTGAACTATATTTTTGGCCCTTTTGCTTTTAATTTTGAGTTGGGGTCTCAAAAAGGTGCTAAATTGCCCATGCTGGGCTCAGACTATTGATTGTTCTGGTGCAGCCTTCCAAAATACAGGGATTACAGGCATGCATCACCATGCCTGGTGCTATTTTTGGCCTTAATCTCTCTGGAGTGGAAGTTCATTGTGATGTACTAACTAGGAGATTTGAATATGAATAGTATTCAGAAGCCTGAATTCAATTCTTGATTTGATATGTTGACTAATAACCTTTTTATTGCCTTGAGACCCAGAACGTAGACCTTTCACTGTAACTTTTGTGATGCAATATCCCCACCTTGTGGCTTTTTTCCTCTTTACAGGCATTAGTAAGATGAAATAGGACCCAAGTGTTCAAGCCCTGAATTGAAAACATAGCTCACTGTATATTTTGGGCTGAGTCTAAAATAACAAAATCATCATAGCAACTGTAATCCTTAAATGTTAGCATGGCCAGCCAGTAGTGGGTCTGTTAATTTTGCATCATTTTTCCAAAATTCTATATAGAGAGATGGTGAAAAGTATAACAGTAAGTAGGTTTGTCACTTAAGGAAACTAATTTTATTTTGTTTTCCTTGTAGTTTTAGATGCTCATAATGGTTACCTGACCAAATTGGTTATACAAAATTCAATTCAACTTTAGAGTTTTTGGTGGAATGACTTCATAATGGCCAGGGTAATCAGGATTGGTTAGGATTACTTCAGAGAGAGCAGTTTAGTAGCAATAGTTAATGACTCTACAGCTATCAAAAAATAAGAAAAGTAGTTGTCTCAGTGTTACATAAGTAGAAATTTAGACCTTAAGATAAACTTCCAGGGACCACCCTTCAGGAATTTATAAGGAGCTATTATTGTCAACAACTTAGAGGTAAATAGAAGTTTTATGTCATTCTATTTAATAAGGATCCTAAAACGATAAGTCAGCATTTGTTTAAGGTAGATTACTTTTAAGTTCCACAATGATTCATTTGAGGTAGGAACTGTTGTTATCTGACTTTTACAATTGAGAAAAGGTTGTCAGAGTTACAGGTCAGGGGTGGGCTGCAGACCTGGACTTGGACTGTGGCAGTTTGATTCCTAGAATCTGTGTGCTTGTGTTACTAGCACGTACTGCCTATGCAGCTTGTGGTGCTGTGCAGCTCATTGGTAAAAAGGGAAGCTTTGGTCTGGAAACGGCTTTTATACTAGACTTGCCCCTGAGCTGTGTGACCTTGGGAAGGTCACATGAGTTCTTTAGTTTCAGGTGCTTTCAGGATTAAATGGGATGACTTATTTAAAACATCACCTAATATATGCTAAACGTTTAACACTTGTTACTGTGATTTATAACACTCCTTATTTCTGTGGCCTATGATTTTCAGTCGGTTTTACAAAGCACATGTACATAAAGTGGCTAGTGTTTGTTTTATTTTAAAGTGTATATTTTTCATTACGTGTCCAGAAGGATTACTATGAAGTGGGAAGTAAAAGAAATGTTTTGGTTTCATGGGGAGAGAGATGCTACACAAAGTGATGTAATTGCTTTTAAGCAGATGTCATTTTTTTCCTTCTACCTTGAGATTTTATGTGTAAATGAGAAAGCATGTGCACAAGAACATGAGTGCAAGAGCATGTTCATATTTTTAACTGAATGTGTGATAATAGGGTTTGGTGATGTGACATATTAGATGCTGTTGAGCACATGGCAGACCTCTCTTGGTAGGGTCCTTGTCAGTAGTTCTAGGAAAGATTGTGGAAAATTGGAAGATACGTGGTTGGATTCCAAGGACTGGAGGTCAGAATGATGGGAAAGATCAGGTTCATTGAGAAAGAGGGCATGAAAACTAGAAATATAGGAGATTATAGACTGAGAGATTTCTATGTTAAGGTTTTAGGAATACCTTGAGTGATGAGGTCTAAACAGTAGAAACATGTGACGTGGAAGTGTGAGAAGGTTTAGTGGATGGTGAACATTTTACTAGGTTGAGGCAGAAGGTGAAGGGAATGTCCTATGAAACTAGGAATATAAGATTTGTTCACAGATCAAATATAGAAACTCCCCATGTGACAGTTGAATGATGGTGCTGACCTTGCAGGGGAGCACCCAATTGATTAGCGACAGAAACTAAATGGAAAGAGGAAGAATGTGGGCCACGAGCAGAGCCACTCCAGTATTCTAGAAAACTCTTTAACTTTTGGTACATTTTTAAAGATGGAACACAATTCTCACTGAAGATCTTTAGAATTTATATGAACTTTCTGGTCATGCCTGTTGATTTGATGCAGAGTTTGTGGTATTTTAGGTCGGGAAAATGTTCATTTTATGATGATTTTCTTGTAATTGATGACAGTATAAAATTAAGTAGGAATTTTTGTACATGTTCTGTATTGCTGTTAATGATTGATATGGTGCTTTCTGTAACATTTTCATTTTGAGAGGTTATTAGACTCAGCATTTTCTGGGGCAGAAAGCTTTTTAAGGGAAATTTTGTGTTTTGGGGAAATAATGTATAAAGATCAATCTGGAAAATGCTGAATTTAAATGTGTGTAGCTCTTATAATTATGAGCTTTGTACATTTACATTGATATTCTTTTGTATAGGAGTTAAAGTTCCTCGTAATTTTCGCTTGTTGGAAGAACTTGAAGAAGGACAAAAAGGAGTAGGCGATGGTACGGTTAGCTGGGGCCTTGAAGATGATGAAGATATGACACTTACAAGGTGGACAGGCATGATTATTGGGCCACCAAGGGTTAGTGCTATATATTATATATATATTATATATTTTTTCTTTTAATATCGTTACTTTAGAAAAAACATTTTATGGTGATTAATATTAAGATAATTAAGACTTAACTGAACTCTTTTATTTTGTATACATTTATTGATACCTCCTGTGTGCAGAGTATAATACTTGATTATCTGTAGGATTGTGGGGGGAGGAAGATTGATATGGTCATTGCTGTAGAGGTGTTTATAGTTTAGTAGAGGAGAAAAAACCCAGTATAAATGGCAGATTTTAAATATGGCAGAGCAAGTTCACTACGGGACTTTAGAATATGTTTTTTCTAGCTGGCATAATTGAGGAAAGCTGAACAGTGGAGGAAGTTGCCTTTGGAATGAGCCTTAAAGGACTGACTGGTAGGATTTCTGAAGGTGGTGATTGGGAGAACATTCCAGATAGAGAGGAAAAAAGGTGAGGAAATGGAGGGGATATTTGGGAAGTAGGAAATAATTATTTTGACATAACAGGTTACTAACCCTCTTGTGTGTAACTGAGGGTTTCTGAGGGTATTGGGTGCACATTGATGTTTGCCCTCTGATGCGTCACATGGCATGGAAACACTGTAGGCCTCACTGTCTTAGTTTATAAAGTATATTTAAATGTCTAAGGTTCTGCTGGGAGGGTGTAACTCAGATTGCATGCTTAGCATGTGCAAGGCCCTAAGTCCAGTCTCTAGCACCTACAAAACAAAACACAAAAACTAGGATTCTTACATATTTTCTAGTATTGTTGGCAGTTATCCTGTTGTACATTATTCTTAGGCCTTTGTCAGGTTTATGAAATTTTTTTTTTTTCTTTTTTGTACTGGTGATCGAACTCAGGACCTTGAGCTTGCAAGGCAGGCGCAGCATCACTGAGCTAAATCCCTGGCCAGGTTTATGAAGTTTTATTTTTATTCAGTAAGAATAGAATACTAAATTACTCAGGGATAATTCTAGATTGTAGAATGTTTTTCTACCTTGAGTTTGTTCCTCAGAGATCCTACCCACTATACTGCTTGTATTGAATCTTAGAAATGTGTATTATTATATAATGTTTTTTCCTTGCTGGAAACAACACAAAATTGAAGGCTTCTAAAAAAAATCTACAGTTTTGTATAATCTTGATACCTTCTATGATAAGAGCATTTGAACTGGTTTTTTTTTGGTACTAGGGTTTGAACTCAGGACCCTGCACTTATGAGGCAGGCTTGGTACCACTGAGCCAAATCCCTGGCTAAATTTTTTTTTTTTGTGCTGGGGATCAAATTCAGGACCTTGCACTTGCAAGGCAGGCAGTGGCCCCACTAAGCTAAATTCCCAGCCTCCATTTGAACTGTTTTGTAGTTGGGTAGCATTTAGATTTCGTCTTATTACAAAAGAAAAATGGTTTTTAGCAGTGTTATCTTTAGGGAATGAATTAATGTGTCATGTTTTTGTTATTTTCTGGTATTCTTTTGCAAAATTTGTACCCACTCCTTACAGTCTCATTTTCTCCTCTCCTGCTGTGATTTTTCCAGAAGATATTTAGGGAAGGACATATGATTGATGGGTAGAAGTTTTTATAACTTGATATTTGTAATGAAAAGCTTGATTTTTCACTGCCTGTAAACATTATTACCATAGACTGGTTAAAAGGTGCTTTTAACTTATGAACATTCTGACTTAGAATAGTTTGAAGATTTAAACCAGAACTTTGTGGAATATAAATTATTATTATTATTATTATTATTATTATTATTATTATTATTTTCTGGTACCGGGCATTGAACTCAGGACCCTTGTGCTTGTGAGGCAGGCATGGTGCCACTGAGCTAAATCCCCGGCCCGATTATTTTTTTAAAATTAATTTTATTGATACATTTTAAGTATACAGAATAATGCCATTCATCGTTGGAAATTTGTACCTTTACATAATATATCTTGGTTCTTATTTTTTCCCATTTCCCTGCCCTCGCTTCAGCCCCTCCACCCTGAAATTATTTTGATTTGGTTTTTCTCCAGCTGCTTCTAGTATTTAAAAAAAAAAGAAATGAGATGGAATCTCTATATGTTGCCCAGGCTGGCCTGAAACTTGACAATCTTCCTGCCTCAGCCTCCTGAATAACTGGAACTGTAGGTGTGCAGTACTGTGCCTACCTCTTCCAGTGGGCTTTATACCTTAGGAATGTTTTGGAGCTTGTGTATAAGTTTCATTAGGGTACCCATAGTACAGTTTGTAGATGCAGAGAAATTGTTATTCCTACTTGATCTCTTACCAATTGGGAGTCCTCAGCCAGGATTCCTATCTACCTTTCCACAGCCATAGGAAGGGCTGTGGTCCCCTATATGCCCAGTGTTCATAAGCTGAAAGGAATTTAGCAATGCCTGTTTGTTCAGGCCTTATATGTTCAGAGATAAGGATTTTCCTGTTTTCTGGATATAGGGAGTGAACCTTTAGAATGAGTGACTTCGGGGGAAGGTCACATAGGTTTTATGTCTACTTCAGGGAAGAAAGGACGAGGGGAAGGTGAAAATAACCTTCTTGTTTCTGTTCTTTTCTCAAATGACAAAATGCCACATTTTGGAGTAGTGTGCCCAGAATGCTACCAGAGCACCCTCTCACTTCCTTTGGGTGTGAGGAACAGGCAAGGAGGGTTGTGACCTGCAAAGGCACAGCATTTTTCCCGAGGGGTACTCTGTCTCGGATCCTGTGATATCTTTGCATCACTCACCAGTTCTCTTAAAGATGGGTGTTTGCACCACTCAGTTGTGGCTTCGTAAAATGGCAAAGGTTAGTGTCTCACCTAGTTAGTTTTCTTTAGAAGGCCTGATATTAGAGCAATTGTGTCACCAGTTTTAAGTATCCACATCCAGCCAGGATATTAGGTCAGCTCTTACATTAAAACTCTTATAAATTAAATGGTTGTTTTAAAAATTTTTTTATATTAAGATCCTTAATTTTTTTCCGATTGCTGGGATTGAATTGAGGGCCTCACTCACATATGCTAAGCACATGCTGTGCAACTGAGCCTCACCTGAACCTCAGCCCCTAAAATTCCTGTTTTTAAAGATGTTTTTCCAGTATTTATTTGGATTTATATGACTAACAGTTTGTTTTTCTATGTGTGTGTTCAGTTTTCTGTAGCAGTATTGACATTAGAAGTTTAGTAACTTCATATGCAAATAGAGGTGCTATCTCTATCTTGCAAAGTTGTGACAATTAAATGAAATGGCAGACAATAGGAGAGCACCTGACTTAGTAATATTCATTTCTTTTCTTTCTTCACTTTCTATTTTATTTTGCTGTTGCTTTTGTTAGGTAAGAGACTTAGCTGTTAATTTAAAATTCATAGATGATAAAATTAATCAAAGTAGCCAAAAGTTAGGATGGTGTTTATGCTAAGCATTGAATTAGATTACATATTGAGGGGGAAAAAATCATGGAAGAATTTACATGTAGTGAAATATCTAGATCTTGCCATGAGTTTGACAAATGTACCTGTTACCTACACCTCTATTGAGGTACAGAACATTTCATTCACTGTAGAAAGCTACCTGTGCCCTTTCCCACCCCTACCCCTCCTTCCTGAACTTGAGCACAGTACTGTATGTTCTAGAACTTTGATAAGTGAAATCATACAGTTTGTATACTTAGCATGTCTGAGCAACTCAGTTACGTTGTCACAGGTAACAGGAGTGTGTTTCTTTTTATTGCTAAATAGTATTTTATTTTATGGATATGGATATAATATGTTTATCAGTTCTGTTGTTCAGAGGCATTTGGATTTTATCGTTTTTGGCTGTTACAAATAAAATTTCTCTGAGCATTCTTTTAGAAATCATTTTGTGAACATATGTTTGTTTCTGCTTCTGTTGGATGTATGCATGAGAATAGAATTGGTGCATTGTAGGTGTATTCTGCGAAAAAAAAGGCCAAGTTGTTTTCCAAAGTGATTATACTGTTCCTCACCCCCAGCAGAGTATGGAAGTTATGATTGTTTTCAGATACATCAAGTACATTTTAGAAATTCAGGACTGGGGGAGCTAATTTTTTTTTTGATGTAAGTTCTTTAGTCTGATGTTACTTCAGATTGGAGAACTTCAGATAAGATGATGTCATGAGATCTGATTTTAATATATAAAAATGCAGGTCATATTGTTGCTTGCTGTTAAACTTGGATGAGTTTTATACAGCTCTTTCTTTTCCAAAATATTGAAATACTTAATAACATGTGTCAGATTGTTGCATACATTTTACATTACTCCACTTGGCAGTAGCTTTTATTTATGGGAAAGGGATAAGTTTGGTTAAGGACATCTGTTCACTGTTAGCTTCTTTTCTCCATGGTTTATACAGGAGCCACCAAAGGTATTAAAATTGTTGCTTCTCTTTGTTTTTTATGTTCCTGTTTTAGTAGTAAACAAAAGCTATAGGAGGAAGAAAAGTATAGGCATTAAGATAAGTCTGTCTATGAATAACCTAGAAGCTTTAAGTCATAGCCTTAAAATGGCTGCTATATAAGGTGGTAATGTTAAGAAACTGTGTTGGAATGTGACAAAAACCAAACAACAATAAAAAGAAACTCTTGTTTTGGCTGAGTGTGGTGGTATACACCTGTACACTCCTGCAATCTCAGCACTCTGGGAGGCTCAGTGAGGCAGGAGGATCACAAGTTTGAACCCAGCCTGGGGAACAAAATGTCTTAGTGAGATGCTGACTAAAAAATAAAATGGGCTGGGATGTAGCTCAGTGAGAAGACTCTGGGTTCAATCCCTACTACCATGGGGAAGAAAAGAAAAACATTTAAAGTGATATGTAAATATAAAGTTTGCTGTTGTACCTTTGAATTCAGATAATAGGATAAATTCAGATAATACAAAATAAATGAGGTAGTAATCTAAGTATAGGAGACATGAAATAGTTATGTTTTATTGCTGCAAGATTTGTTATTGATTGCTTTATTAGTAGGGTGATTTTAATTTTTATCTAACAAGATTCTTTTGAAAATGAAGAGAGGCACTATTAATAATGAGTAGTGGGATAATAGGAATAAGCAGGACTGCCCTGGAGAATGAGAACCTTCATATATAGGTGACACAAATCAAGTGTCTCCTCTGCTTGCAAGGTAAATTTTTTTAGCAAAGTCTAAATTTAAGTGGTTTGCTTTTACTTTTTAATTTGTTATATGCATTGTTTGTACCACAAAATATAAGTTCTAAACATATTGATATTTGTAGAATTATTTTAATTTTAGAAAATCTCTACCTTTTTTTTTTTTTTAGTACCGGGGATCGAACTCAGGTCCTTGCACTTGCGCAGCAGGCGACGAACCCACTGAGCTAAATCCCCGGCCCGAGAAAATCTCTACTTTTAAGCATTCTTGCTACATTTTTCCGAGCCATATCAAATAACTGAATGTAGAAGAGTAAATTCTTAGTCATAAACACTGTTATAGCAAGTACTTTTATATTTTATTTTTATTATTTTACGTACTGTAATTACGACTATCTTTTTTTTCCTTCCAGACAAATTACGAAAACAGAATATATAGCCTGAAAGTAGAATGTGGACCTAAATACCCAGAAGCTCCTCCATCAGTTAGATTTGTAACAAAAATTAATATGAATGGAATAAATAATTCCAGTGGAATGGTAAGTTAAAATAGTCCTTTTATTCTTACGTAATATAGTCCAGAGAAAGTTTTTAAAAGCTTTTGTTCAGCTGAAAGTCTAAGTTTGTTTTAATGTTGTTCTATATAAAGTAGTCTCTCCTTAAAACCTTAATGTACTTCTTAGTTAGATAAGAAGATGATACTTTTCTTACAGTTTTAGTCACTGCATCAGTAGTCATATTTCTCTTGAATTCTCACTTGGTGAAAAGATGACCATTATTTCTTGCTCTCTTTTTATTTTATGTTTTTGTCATTTGAGATGAGGTTTCACTCTGTAGTCCAGGATGGCTTTGAACTCATGGGGATCCTCCTGCTTTAGCCTCGAGTGCTGGGATTACAGGGCTGTACCACCACGCCCTGCTCTATTCTTTCTCTTTAAATGTTACTTTTCTTTAGGAGTAAGGTACATTTGTGAGATTAAAAGGATAAATATTAGGAAGGAGTTGTTGGAGGGACAAGTGTGTCATGACAGCATGTGTTAGGGTTTGTATCTAGATGTCCCCCAAAGCCTCATGTGGTCATAGGCTCGATCTAGAGTGTGTGAAGCTGAAATTGATTTCATGATGCAATGTTAGGCTTAAGGGCACCAGGATTAAGGGTATGTGATTACTAAGTCAGTCCACTGAACGGTTTGGCACTACCCTACTTCCAGTAGTATAAAAGGGGCAGGGAGCCGCTGTTAAGGTCCTTTGTTGCCTTGGCTACCTTGTGCATGCCATGCCTGTTTGCCATCCCTGTCTTGGAGCCAGCCAACTATAGACTGAAATCTATGAACTGTGAGCTAAATAAACCCTTTCCCCCTTAACTTTGGGTGTCAGGTATTTTGTCTTGGTAACAAGAGAAAAGTAACCAACACAGCATGGTTGTCTCATTAAAGCACATAAACTAGAAGGTTTATTTGTATGTACCTGACTCAGGTAAGGTTGTAGAAATAGCTGAATTTCCAATATGAGTAGATCGTGAGGTTCATGTTAAGACTTTGAAGCCCAGGCGGTCTTTGTACCACATTGAGAGCACACTTAAATGCAGAATAGATGTTAGAAAGCAAAATAATATCATCCTCCTAAGATAAACATCGTCTGTCTCAGGAAGTAAGATGTTTTCAGTACCCTCGGTTTCTTTTGGGTTCCTGTTCACCCTGTCCCCACCAGTCTGCCCACCAGTGTGTTGCATACCGTTCATGTAAATGTTACTTTCTCAGAAGACTTTTTCAATTCCTTGATTTGAATTATGTCCCTTGTGTTACTCTGTTGTAGTCTGTAGTCATCCTGTTACTGTGTTTTGGTGGTGCTGGGATCAGATATTTTTTTGTATTTTTTTTGATAAACTATTATTTATTAAATTATAAATTTTTTGATCAAAAAGAAAAATGCAGACAAGAGAAACCTCAGACTACAAGGGATAGACAGCAAAGCTTATGGGAAGGAATGCCATGAAGTGTGTTACAAAGATTGAGTCAAAAGTTATTAGCTGTTTTCTTTACATTTCCATTTCAATAACTTTACTATAAAATTGGTGTTACTCACCTATTTTTAAGCCAAATTCACATTTATCTCCACATTACGTTAAGCTTCCTGCTCATGATACCAACATCTCACAGGTGCCAAATTTTAGTAATACTTTAATGCCAATCCATGCAGAAAAATCACAGTGCCAGTCAGGTGAGGACCATTAATGCACAAATACACACACTGGCCAAAAGAACTAAAGAAATTTTTTAAAAGAACTATAAAGAAAGCAGATGTTAAGAAAACTGGGTTATTACTAAACAGGTCTCAACTATTAACACCCAGGTTCCTTACATTAAATAATTATTTCTCAACAGAGACATGTTAGACGTTTAGTTTTTCAGATTTATCCTTCCTAGAACCATTCTCACCCATCTCTCAAAATGCACTACTAGGCATGAGTATAATGTTATGTGGGCAGAAATTTACAGATAACCACCCAACCGTGGGCACGGAACGGAAGACATCGGTTTAAACTTCTGCCCTGTCCATCAGGTCTTCTGGATCTGAAGCTCACTGTTCCACCCCCTGCTACTGACTGACCAGTCATTTCCTGATTAATCAGCTACTGTCCGGTTTGCATTCAGCACCAATAGTTTCTGTTGGGTCAAGGAATGCTGTGCAATAACTGCAGATGCATCCTCACTATCACTACCGGCATCTGACTCGGTTTCTTCAATGGAGGTGTCTGGCACCCTGCCTGAAGACAGGGATTCATGGTCTTCTCCTCCTTCCCTATGACGCCTCTCATTTATCCTGTCTCCACTGAGTTGCAAATGAGTGAAAGAGTCTTCCAGAGAAGTGCCTGCATCAGGGGATGGTGTGGCAGGGCTGGTCAACTGCCCATCCACTGATGTCATTAGGGGCCTCACAGCAGACGACACTGAGGCTGGACAGACGCTCCGCTCTGCTGACATGCTGTCTGTGCTGTCGGCAGAGCTCTCTCTTTGCTAGGTTTACGGAATTTGCATCACAGTCCAGCCTAAGTCCAGCTACTCCTTTCTTTGGTATAGCTATTATATCTCGCTTAGTCTTCCTGCGACATCCATGTTAGTTTCTCCTATACTGAACCATATTTTCAAGATCAGCAACATACAGAAAACCAGCAGTTAACATTTCAGTGTTCTTTGCGCTCATCATACTGCCACCATCCATTTCTTCCTTCATAATACCATGCATATTTGCCATTCCCTCTGCTTGCGGCCTTGAGTTCTTCTGCCGACAAGGTTGGCTGACGTAAATTCTCAGGAATTTCTTGACGACAAAGGGCATATTGCTTTCCAAGCCATAAAGCTCCCTTTACACACAGATAGCAGAAAACATGCTTACAGGGCAGACTGGGTGAACACATGTTTGCAGACAAATGGCATATTCAGGAACAGTCAGAGAAGGTGCGGCCTTAGAACAGGCCTTGTTTGCTTTGCTGTTCATAGGAAGTATGTTTATTGAGTGATCGATTTCACCAGAGCCAGCCATCATTTCTGTTGCAGATCCCACAGGTGCCCGCCCCCCAAGACAAAGCATCTTTTTCCACAGCAGCCAGCTAGCTGGCAGCATTTTTTTTTTCACTGCCAGTTTATTCTTTGGGCTCAGCCACGCCCCCGCGGGCTCTGCTCTGCCTTTTTTGCAGACCGCAGCCTTCACGTGACCAGGGTGCTGGGGGTGGGGCGCGGCCACAGACCTTTTTTTGTATTTTTAAAAGAAACATTTCTGACATGTGGACAACTTTTATAAAATGATACAGCCAGGGCCGGGGGTTTAGCTCAATGGTTCTGCCGCCTGCCTGGAAAGTTCAAGGTCCTGAGTTTGATCCCCGGTACCAAAAATAAATAAATAAAATAAAATGATACAAGCAACTTCTGTTTATCTTCCACCTAGCTTTGTCATATCTTAACACTTGTCTTATTTGTAACACTTTTTTTTTTTGGAGATGAGGTCTTGCTCTGTAGTTCAGGCTTGCCTTGAACAACTCGTGGTTCTCCTGCCTCAGTCTGAGTGCTGAGATTACAGGCATGTGCCACTGTACCTAGCCTTCTATAGCATTATCTTTTTTTTTTGGTACCGGGATCGAACTATAGCATTATCTTTTTAATGCAGAGTATATTGTAAATAAAGAGTTAACTGTATGGCTTTCTCGTTTCTCCTTCATCCCTTCATCGTTTTGCAAAGTAGTGCCATCTGGATTTGTTGTTTATCATTTCTGTGTATGATTGTGATCTCACTATATACTCATGGGTGTATGCTTCTGTATTGTATCACTTTTAAAAATCTTATACTTGCCAGCCATTGTTAGGATCATCTGTGTTAGACCCTGCAAATTAGTTTAAGTACCTAAATTGTAGTCCATAAGCATCAATAATGGGTGTTGCTTTTGTAATTTTGGTTTATATTTAATTCAACTAGCATTGTAAAGCATACATTAGAGTACATTGTGCTGTGATAGCTCAAGATTTGGAGACTATTTTGTTTATTGCAGACTGATAAGATACAGATTTTGTACTGACATCATATTTATTTCTCTTGCTCCCCTCCCGGCCCCGACCCCCTTTGGACTCTTGGTATTTCACAAGATTTGCAATCACTTATGTTTATGTAACTACCATTTACATCTGGAAGTGTTTGTTTCTGCTTTGGAAGTAGCCTGGTGTTCTCTCCACTGATTTTATAAATTGTGCATTTATGGACTCTTTAAAATAGGCTAAGGGAGTTACTATTCTTTGAAAGTGTTAGAGGAGGTTTTGAAAATATGTTTAAGTTTATAATATTTTTCTTATTTTAGTAAGAGAATTATTACTCATGATTTTCTCTACATTTAAGTGGTTTATTGTGATATAATTCACATACTGTATGATTCACCCATTTAAAGTATACAGTTGAATGTTTTTTAATATTTAAAGGATTGTGGGTTCATTACTGTATTCCAGTTTTAGAATATTCAGAATATAGAATGCAAAATCTATACCTGTTATTTGTCGTACTTCCTTCACCCTAAACAGTCACAAATTAGTTATGTTTACACATTTACCTATTCTGGACATTTTATATGATTGAAATAATATATGTTCTTTTGTGGATTAACAATATTTTCAAGATTCATTCATTTGTAGCATGTGTCAGTACTTTATTCTTTTTTATTATTGCTGAATAATGCTCCATTTTATAGATGTATTACATTTCATTTATCTATTCATCAGTTGATGAGTATTTGTATTTTTCCACTTTTGGCTATCATGAACAACGCTACATTTACAGCTAAATGGATGAGCCTTGAGACCATACTCCTAAGTGAAATAAATCGGATACCTGTGTTTAAATACTGCATTGTTTCTTGGGTGTGAAAAACCAGCAGGGGAAATAATATATAATGGATGTTGGGAAATGGGAAGAAAGTGTTCAAATGGGAAGGGAAACAAGGGAGGAGGGAGAGACAAAGGGACAAGGGAAAAAAAAAGAAAATAGAAGGAAAAAATAGAAACAAAGCTTTTGGTTTTGTACACAGGAAGGGGAGAGTGCTGGGGGGAGGAATGGTGTAAAATACAATAAAAAGTTAAAAAAATGCCGTTGTGAACATGTACAAACATGAACATGCTGTGAACATGGACAATATGGGCAACTGTTCTCTTTTTATTGGGGTATATTCCTAGGCATAGACTTTCTGGGTCAAATGGTAACGATTTTTGAGCAACTATCCTACTGTTTTCTAAAGCAGCTGAATTATCTTGTATCACTTCCAGCAGTGTGTGCAATGTCCAACTGCTCCACATTTTTTTGTTCTTTTGTTTGTTTTTTGAGACAGGGTCTCACTATGTAGTCCAGGTTGGCCTTGAAGTTACTACGTGGCCCAGGCTGGTCTTGAGCTCCTGGCGATCCTCCTGCCTCAGCCTCTTGAGCCCTGGGATCACAGGCATGTGCCACCACACCTGGCTTACTTTTTTTTCACGGTACATGGGGTACATGGGATCGAACTCAGGACCTTGTGCTTGCAAGGCAGGTGCGGCGCCACTGGGCTAAATCCCTGGCCCTGTGGTTTCCTTTTTTTTCCTTCTACATTCTTATAACACTTATTCATGTCTGGTTTTTTTTTGCTTGTTTTGTTTTTATGATATTAGGGATTCAAAACCCGAGGGATACCTTATCACTGAGCTACATGTGCAGCCCTTTTTATTTTATTTTGAGACAGGGTCTTGCTGAGTTGACCAGGTAGACTTGAACTTGGCAGTCCTTCTGCCTGTTTTCCACAGTGCTGGGATTACAGGTTTGCACTACTGCACCAGCTCGTCTTGTTTTATTATAGCTAGCTTAGTGTTTTATTATAGCTGTTTTAGTGGGTGTGAAGTGGTAGTTTGTTTAATTTGTAATTCCTTTATAGCCAATGATGTTGAATATCTTCTTGTATGTTTATTGGCTATTTACTATGTATTGGTTATTTATGTGTCTTCTTTAGAGAAATGTCTGTTCAGATACTTTGCTCACTTTATGTGTGTGTGTTAGTGTTACTCAGGATTGAACCCAGGGTCTTTGCAGTGAGCTACATCCCCAGCCCTTGTTTATTTTTATTTTGTTTTGTTTTTTCGGTACCCAGGATTGAACTCAGGACCTTGTGCTTTTGAGACAGGAGTGGTGCCACTGAGCTAAATCCCCAGCCCTGTTTATTTTTAAATTTTGAAATAGGGTCTCACTAAGTTGTCCAGTCTGAGCTGGACTTGAACTTGTCATCCTCCCGCCTCAGCCTCCCAGAGTGCTGTGATTAAAGGCATGCCCCACTTCACCTGGCTCTTTGCTCACTTTTTAAAAGCAATTTAAAATAAACATTTATTATCTCAGAGTTTTTGTGGGCCAGGAATGTGAGTGCAGCTCCTATGGCTCAGGTTCTCTCATTAGGCTGTAATCAAGAGGTCAATCTGAGGTGCAGTCTCAGCTGAATGCTCAGCTAAGGAAGGAGTCTATCCCAAGCTCACACATGTGGTTTTTATTAGTATGATACAGTTCCTTGTAGGTCTTTGAACCGAGGTCCTCAGTTTCTTGGAGACTATTGCTAAGAGACTACTCAGCTCATTGCCACCACATAGGTGTCTTCCCAGGGCATTCCACAAGGCACCTGGCTTCCATCTGTGAAGCAACTGAATAAAAGCAAAAAGATAGATGGCAGGGTGTTTATTTTTTAAAAAATTAGAGTGTGACTTAGACTTGGGATGACGTGTAAACATTATATTCATCAGAAACAAATCACACGTGTGCTCGTGTGCACACAATAAGAGGACACACACAAACCACACAATAAGTGGGTAGGAAGTAACTTTTGGAGGTGGTAGAAGGGGTTATGGCATAGATTGTGGGGATGGTTTTGATAGAGGGGGAAGAGATGTAACTCCAAACCTACTAGATACCCGAAACACGAGTTCGTGTTCTTTAAAATCGAAGAATGAATTGTAGGAATAACAGAGGTTAAGAGTAGGAAAAATTTATTGAGAGAAAGAAAGCTTCTGCCTAAGAGAGACAGAAGGGGGACCAGAAAGTGGGTTGCCCGCTCACCCCACTTTTCAAAGATGTTTTGTACAGCAAAGCCATGTGGTGAGCCGGGTACAAAGTGGGACAAAACTATAAGACCCAATGGAAACTTACAAGGTGGGCATGAGGCGCGACAAAATCATGACCAACCAGTAAGATTACAAGTACAGTCACCCAGGTAATATTGATTAAATGGGGGTCAAATGGGGGAGCAAGTCATGTAATGTAGCAAGAATACAAGGATTTTTAGTAAGAATGGGGGTTAGGGATATTTCCAAGAGAGGCTGGGTTAAGACCTTGACCCCCACCCCCACCCAGGTGATCGATACCTATTTAGAGCATCAATCACGGCTGTTTATCCCCGGGGAAAGCACAAGGGTGTGTGGTTTCTCTCCTTTTACAATTCTGGCCATCAGTGAATGTGTCTTGATTGTCCTTCGTGTTCTGTTGGCTCCTGAAGGGCTGGTCCTGTCTAACTTCACACAAGATACCTAATTAACTTACCTATCTGCAATAGTTTCATGAGTATATAGTTATTTCCAAACTTATCAAGTCGTATAAATTGTGTATAGCTTTTTATACATAAAAATCAGTTAAAAAAGAAACAAAACCTGAATAAGTTAGTCTGCTCTTACGAAAAGGGAGGGAATACTGGGAATTGGGGATAAACAGTTTGCTTTTACTCACACTTTAATTGGATTGTTGGCTTTTTATTATTTAGTTGTAAGAGTTCTTTATATACTGGACAAAATACGTATACATGACTTATCAGCCATGTGATTTGTAAGTATTTTGTTTTGTGGGTTGTCTTCCTTCTTCCCTCCCTCCTTTCTTTCTTCCTGTCCTTTTCTACTAGGGACTGAACCCAGTGCCTCCTGCATGCTCGGTAAGTGCTCTACCGCTGAGCTACATCTCCAGCCCTTTTTACTTTTAATTTTGAAACAGGATCTTACTGAGTTGCCCAGGCAGGTCTTGAATTTGCAATCCTTTTGCCTCAGCTTCTCGAGTAGCTAGAATTATATGTGTCAGGTAAAAGGGCTGAAAACCAAGACCAGACCAGGCTACACTAAGCCTTTATTAGGGGAATAGATCTGCAGGGCTGTCTCTGAACAAAGGAGAGACAAAAGCAATATGGCTGGGGCAGGGGAGTCTTTTATGGAGACTGGGGTGGGGTTTGTAGGGGCTGAGGCGGGGTTGAGGGAGGTAGTGACTAGGGAATGGAGGAGCTGGTGATGTCACTAGGTGGTAGGAGGTGAGCGAGTATTAGGTTACTCTCTAGGCGGGAACAGGGGCATGCTGGGAAGAAGGGTTTATTCTTGGTGGGAGCAACCATCTTGGCCTGACATCACACAGGGGAGGGGGCAAGGCATGATAGGAAGAGGGCAGCTGCTATACATAATAGCTGCTGAGGTAGTGGGAGACCTATCAATATGTGTGTAACACCATACCTGGCCTCTTTTTATTTTCTTGATGTATAGTTTGTAGTGCAAAAGTTTTTAATGTCGTTTGATTTGAAATGGGGTCTTACAGAGCTGCCTAGGCTGGATCTTGAACTCCTGGGGTCAAGTGATTCTTCTACCTCTTCCTCCAGAGTAGCTGGGACTAGAGGTGTGTATCACCTATAGCTGACCCCAAATTTTTAGTTTGATGTAGCCTATGTACCTACTTTTTTTTTCTGTCAAATGTGCTTTGGGTATTGAATCTAAGAAGCCATCGTCAACTCCAGTGTCATGAATGTTTACTTCTGACGTGAATATTTTCTTCTAACAGTTTATAATTTTAGCTGTTAATTAGGCCTATGATCTACTTTGAGTTAATTTTTTGTGACTGGTGTGGGTTACAGATCCAACTTTATTGCTTTGCTTGTGGATATCCAGTTGTTCTAGCACTACTGAAAAGATTATTGTCATTCTATGGAATTTTCTTGCTATTGTTGAAACTCAGCCATAAATGTAAGGAGCTATTTTTGGGCTCTCAGTTGTATTCCACTTATCTGTATGTCCTTATGCAAACACCACTATAGTTTTGTAGTAAATTTTGAAATCAGAATTTTTCTTTTTCATATTGTTTTAGCTCTTCTGAGTTTCTTGCATTCCCATATGAATTTTAGCACCAGCTTGTATGTTTCCACAAAAAAGAAAAAGGCAGATGAAATTTTGATAGAGATTTTATTTAATCTATAGATCATTTTGAGGGATATTGTCATCTTAGAGGTATTAAGTCTTCTGATCTATCTAGTTAGATTTTTTATTTCTATCAGTGTTTTATAATTTTTATTGCACAAGCCTAACAGGTTTAAATTTTAATTATATATATATATATCATTCTTTTTGATCCTATTGTGACATTGTTTGCTTAAATTATATTTTCAGATTTTTTGTTACAAGGGTACAGAAATACAACTATTTTTTTGTATATAGATCCTGTATCCTGCAGCTCTACTGAGCTTGTTTAGTAGCTCTAATAGTTTCTTTAAGAGAGTCTTTAGAATTGTCTGTATACAAAATCACGGCATATGTAAATAGAAATAGTTATACTTTTTCTTTACAGTCTGGGTAATTATCTCCTATTTCATTTTCTTGCTTAATTGTCCTAGCTAGAACCTCTAGTACATTGTTAGATAGAAATAGTAAGTACAGGTATCCTTGTCTTTGTTTCTGATCTTAGGAGCAAAGCATTCAGTTTTTCTCCATTAAGGATGATGCTAACTGCATGTGTTTTATAGAGGCAGTTCCTTTTTTTTTCCCCTCTGTACTGGGAATTGAACTCAGGACCTTGCCAGGCAGGCAAGGCACCACTGAGCTGCATCCCCGCCCCTGAGGCAGTTACTTTCTATTCCTAATTTCTTAAGAGTTTTTTTTTTTGTTTGTTTGCTTTTTTGGCTTTTGAGACAGAATCTCACTTTGAGTGCAGGTTGGCCTTGAACTCACTATGTAGCCCAGGCTGGCCTGGAGCTCACAGTGAACCTCCTGCCTGAGTGCTGGGATCACAGGGGTGCGCCACCAGGCCTGGCTTTCAGGTCCTTTTTAAGCCAGTGCACATCCTTATATTTAATGAGTGAACATCTAGGTCCCAAAGCATGTGTCCATGCCTGTATATGACATCTCATTTTCTAGCTTTTTCTTAAGTATTTTGGTTCCTGTTTGCCCTGTTACTGACAAACACCCAGGTTGGGAGAGAGGGTGTGGGAGCGTAGACTTGTCCCAGTGAGTGAGCTCTGAGGTCAGATTGAAAAAAGCTCTGTAAATGGGGCTTTCAACCACAGGACAGGTTGGGTTCTGCAAGTTACCTGGGAATTGATCTTTGAAGGAGCTTTAGCCCCATTCTGCCAGTCTTTCATAGTGGAAGATTAATTTAGAATAGTGCATACAATACATTGAAAGAAAAATCTGGAAGCAGAGATCAGGTTAACAGTTCTTACCTAAATTTCAGTTTGAGATAATTGCTCAGATTTTGGTTAGTGGCATTGGAATTAGAACTTTTTGACCTTATATCATCAAGAAAGAATTGGTAAATATGTTTATAAAGTAGTTTTTTGTTTTGTTTTGTTTTTGTTACTGGAGATCAAACTCAGGTCCTTGCGCTTATGAGGCAGGCGGCAGAACTACTGAGCTAAATCTCCGGCCCGATAAAGTAGTTTTTTAATGTAAGGTTTATTTCCGAAACCAAAATTCATTGCATGTTTATTGTAAAATATAGAAACACACACAAAATCCAGACTTTAAGAAAATTTCTGTTACAGATTTCTAAATATTATTCAAATTCTGAACCTGAAATTTTATACTTTTTGAATCTGTAATTTCATAGTGTGCCATTCTTATTTAAGTATACTTAAAAATTGATGTTACTGTACTTTAAATTTACAAGTTAATTACATTCTTTTCTTTCCCTTTCAGGTGGATGCACGCAGCATATCAGTGTTAGCAAAATGGCAGAATTCATATAGCATTAAAGTTATACTTCAAGAGCTAAGACGTCTAATGATGTCCAAAGAAAATATGAAGCTTCCACAACCACCAGAAGGACAAACATACAACAATTAGTTTTAGTGGATCTCAAACTTGTCTTAAATCAACAACCTTCTACTCATATTAATGTCTTGATTAAATATCACAATGCAAAATACCCACACATTAAGTAAAAGAATTCCAGCTGGTAAACATGACCTGGACATTTGTAAGAATATATTTAATATATGTACACCCATTATGTTTTCAGGTAACAGGAGGAAAAATGTGGCACAATTTTTCTTTCTCTTATTAAGGCACTGTCATTTAAACATGAACCTGGAGTACTGCAAATAGAATTCAGGTTTACAAGATGAAAGCATGGCAAGAATTGTCAGATGTCAGTGGAAACGCGTGTTTCTGAAAAGTAAAATCTCAAGAAGGAAAAGCAAATGGCATGCTTATCCATCTTGCTTAGTGAAAGAGCTACAGTTTGAAATTGTTCAAAGTAGCAGGTACAATGAATATTGTCACAAATTGTGTTAATTTTTGAAGCAGTGTGGGTGCTGACTACTAGTAGTATCAAAATATGTTCAGGATTGTTTTGATACCTGTATTTATAATAAAAAAATGTTGGGGGGGTTGATGAATTTCTGTCAAAAGCTGTTCCTGTGTGTTATATGTAACAGACATGGTAAATATTTGTTTACAGTCTTTGTTAAATAAACCATGCATTTAAGTTTAGGTGAAGTCAACAAAAGGAAATAGGTGTATGGATATGTGATTTTGAGATTAGTCTTAAAATGTAAATAAAATGTGGAACGTGTCCTCAGAGACTGTGCCATTTCTATTATATTGATGTAGTATATGTACAGTACCTTGCCAAGGTAGCAAAAATTGGAATTATTGATTGTAGCTTTTCATTGATATATCCCATATATTATTTATCCTATTTTGTATACAGTACTTGTGAATTAGAATTTGCAGAGTATTAGCAAATTATATAATTAGTTTAATTTCTTCTTTGGAGAAGGAAGAATCCCAAATAGCTTTTCATTGATATACTCCATTTATTATTTATCCTATTTTGTATACAGTACTTGTGAATTGGAATTTGCAGAGTATTAACAAATTATATAATTAGTTTAATTTCTTTGGAAAAGGAGGAATCCCAGGTATTATATTTGAATTTGATTTCACCAGATGTAATATTATCACAAAGATTTTTGAATTCTAGCCATTCTTACAGAATGACAGATTGCATATAATTCAAATGTACATTCCTTTTTTTCTTAGCAGATTTTTATTTTCCTGTGAAACTATTGGTTAATAGATTGAACTAATGGAGACATTTCCTTCTCTAGTTAATGATTTTAACATTTTAATCCAAGCTCCATTCTAACAAGTATGTAATTCTGAAGTTGGAGATTCATTTATGTTCTACTTTTACCAAAGTGAGACAAGGGTTTAGGCTACTGTTTTTACTTTAAAGCACTGGGTACACTGCTGTGTTGGAAAATGTTTCCTTATGAATTTACTGAAGAATACCAAAAGGTAGTCTGGTAAAAATCTCCTTTCATTTTGGCCAACTTGTCTTATTCTTCACCCCAGAATATATAGGCAAACCAAAATCATGATTGTCAAAATATCAAATGAGATATTCTAACTTTACTTATAAAGGAAAAATAATTGACTTTTTATTCTTTTGAAAATATTGAAGTATTATAGTTACTTTTATAGTATAATAAGGACAGATTTCTCAAACATACCCTGACATTTTTATCAAGCTCAAAGCTAAAGCCTTGAACTACCTTTTGTTAGTCAATAGTGTATTAAAGTCAGTGACAGTTTGTCTAAACTTATTAATATCAACATGGCTTGTCTGTTTAATTATCAAAGGTATCTTACATACTTTAAAATGATACATAGAGAACATACATGTACAAATTCATACATGTATAATTTATTAAAGTAGATTTAAAATGAACTATTACCTTGGAATGTAGTCTTAAACTTTTTAATGGTTAAGGGAGATTAAATTGAATTACACTGACACTGTATAAAGTAATGGTAACTGATGGTCTGAATCAGTCTCTAATAACTTCTTTTCCACTTTGAAAACATCATACACGGAAGCTGGTAACTATTTGGATAATGTTGGCAGCCTGATGATTTAGTACCTTAATCCCATGACTTCTTTTCTCCCCGTCTGTACAGCTGTGAAAGTGTTTCTTCTAAGTATGTGTTGGCAGAGTCAGTCCTATAATGTTCATTCCCCCTCCTTTGTTTTTGGGATTATGAATCTTCACAGAAATCTGCATGCAATTTAACCATTTTCCAAAGCAGAATCCATGTTTGCATGTCACAATCAAAATGTACATGGCAATCTAAGACACTGATTGATAGAAGAGTAAATATAGAGCTGCTCTAAATTATAGTAACATTTCTTAGGAGTTTTGAAGCAATTTTCCCTTTGTTTTGTAAAGTGGCTGAGGTTGTAGGAGTGTGTGGTTATCTATCACCTTTCAAATGAATTGTAAAATTGCCTTAGAAATTTGTTTAAAAGGCCAAGACCTTTTAAACCCTGAGGATGATCATATATTAATAAAAATTGCAAAAATAAAATTCTTGTCATATTAGGTCAGTGTTATGCTTTAATGGTTTTAATTAATAACTTTTAGAATTGATAAAAAATTTTTTTTTCTGGCATTTCAAACAGCTTTTGGTAGGGGTTTGTGTAACTCCAGGATTTTGGAAGAATAGTGGTATGTAAGTCTTTTGGGTGTAAAAATACAACAATTATAATTTTATATTGTCCTTTTAAGAGAATTTGTGACATTTAAAATTTAAGAAAGTATTTGCAGCGTGGAATAGTTTGGCCCACTCATAATTTATTAGTCTTGATTACTTAATATCTGTAAATTGAGTTTAATATCAATTTTCACTAAATATATATTAGTAGTAAATGAAATTAGTGTTATTTTGCAAATTTTGAGAATAGAGCTAGAAGTAATGCCTTTTTGTTTGTTTTGTTGTGAGACAAGGTCTCACTATTCTGTTCAAGTTGGTCTTGAACTTATGTACCCCAGGCTGGCCTTGCTTCATCCTCCCAGGTTCTGGCATTACAGGTGTGTGCTACCATACCCGGCTAATGCCTTTTGCTTAATAGCTCTGGTGTGAGTGGCTTTGGGTGATTTTGTTAGGTGCATCATGTAAAGACAGTGTTGAGCTGTAGTGTTGGTTTTAATGAGAACATGACTGTTCTTATGTACATTTTAAAGAATGTAAGTACTAATGATAAAAATCTAGGATCATGCGTAATAGGATTTCAGGAAGTATTTAAGGAATTTTACCCCCTAGGTTTTTCTTTTATAAATACACTTTTTTAATGGAATCCTTTATTGGTCAGGAAGAGTCCAACACCTCAAGGTTTTGGAAAAGTGAACAGATTTATATAGAAACTAGAAAGACCATTAAAAGGAATGCAGTGTATTACAGATTTGTCCCGGTATTGAATTTACAAAAAAATAGGAAATGCATAGGAATAGAGTATCTTTTATCCTAAAATTAATGTGCCACTTACTAATTGCTAAAGAGTGGATGGATATCTTACCAAGTTTATGCTGAAAATACTGGTTATTTGAAAAATACTGTGGAATGTTGAAAATACACGAAGTATTTTCTGAAGAGAAAACTAATGAAAGTATTTGACATAGAAGATAAGTGACAAGTTAAATCCACCGTTTGGTGAAATAAAAGTTTTAAGAACTTGTATTGAGTTACATGATTTAAAAACATTGGATACAAAGGGTGGTTATGGTGTTTATATCCTTAGTAGAATGTTGTCATCTAAAATTTTTTCTAAGGGTCTGCTCTCTTATTTTTACATGTAATCTAGAAGACCAACTAAGGTTTATTTTTTCCCTGCTAGTTTATTTATGAGATCAACAATAAAAGCCAAGTAGAGCTCACTTTTTTTTTTTTTGGCACCGGGGATTGAACTCGGGACCTTGTGCTTGCCAGGCATGTGGCAGAACGACTGAGCTAAATCCCTAGCCCTGATCTCACTTTCTTAATTTGGAAAGACTCCAGGAGTCATTCTTTCTCTGGTGAATAAGTGGCCAAATGCCGTGGAAGAATTATGCAGTGGTCCATTTGCTGCTAAATGTAAACTTTTGTGAATTATTTTATCTTGTCCTTGTTCTGCACTTGAGCAACTACTTTGGACATTTGGTGGTCAAGATTATAGAAAAGCAATATTCTACTTCCATAAGAGGGCTAGTAGTTGGCACTAGACCAATACTAGTAATACATCTCTGGTAACTAAAAGAGCAAAAATTTTCAGTTGCTTGTTCAGTGCAGTAGTTGAGTAATTTAAAAAAAGCTATTCAGAGATTACAAGGAGTAAGTTTTTTTGTTGTTGCTTTTTATGGTACTGGGGATTGAACCCACAAGTTTTGCACTGAGCTATATCCCCAACCTTTTTTTATTTTGAGACAGTCTTGCTAAGTTGCCCAGGATAGGTTGGAACTTCAGATCCTCCTGCTTCAGCCTCCCAGAGTGGTAGGATTACAAATGTGCACCACCATGCCCAGCCTGGTGAAAATAATTGAGTTCACAAGAAAATAATTGCCTGGGTTTCTTAATCTATAAGGAGATTGGGGATTAGCTCAATTTAGAGGACTTAGTATATTCAAGGCCTTGAGTTTGATCATCAGCACTGGGAAAACAAAATTCTTTTGGATTCAGTATTATCTTGAATTATGTTTAAGTCCCTTAATGCATAAAACCATATTAATGCAAATATTGTGTACATTTATGTACTTAGCACTTTTAAAAACTGTTTTTCTTGCCAAACTATTATTACTTGACCTTCACTTGATACAGTCATGTATTAAGTCCACCTCTAATTTTTTTTTAAGTTAGAGGCAATTCTTTCAGAAAACTAATCTCTTGAGACTTGATTCCACTTTGAAACCACAGTGGATTATGAAGAATTACAGTAATATATTACTTTGTTCAAGTCATGGCCTTCTATATATTAATACCATTTAAACTCAGTTGATATGTTCAGTCATTGAGAAGTTACATGATTGCCCCAGCACAGTAGTCAGGGGTGCTAAATAACACGTATAGGTTGGGCTGGGGATTTAGCTCAGTGGTTCTGCCATCTGCCTTGTGTAAGATCCCGAGTTCGATCCCTGGTACCAAAAAATAAATACTGTAAAAATACATGTATAGGTTTAGGCAATAAGCTGTAGTTAACACCATCATGCACCCCACATGCCAGTAATGGCTGTGCTATCATTTTTCCCTTAACCTGTGGTCTCTATTTCGCTTGTAATCAATGTGGTCACCTCTCTCATATGACCATCCTGTTCATGTTGTTAGGGCTCCCTTTAAGCTCAGCTCTTCCCCACCAGCCTTGGAATCAACATTAATGATACATTTGAAGATATCTTTTAAAAGATAGGTTCTCCTGTGAATTTTCTGTGCAAAAGCTTAACTCTAGTCCTATTACTCTGACCACTCAACCTTCTTCCCCCATGCTGTCTCCAACTTCTACTAATACTTAGTCCTGTTTTTCCTTCAGCCTGGCTTCCCTTCTAGCTTTTTTTTTTTTTTTTGGTTTGGTTTGAGACAGGTTCTCACTGTTAGTTCAGCCTGGCCTTGAATTCACTATGTCGCTCAGGCTGGCCTCAAACTCATGGAGATCCTCCTGCCTCCACTTCCCAAGTGCTGGAATTACAGGCTGAGTGCTACCACACCTGGCCCCTTCTAGACTCTACCAGTCTGATCAGCAGATGTTTTTCTCAGCCGGTCACCTTTGTCCTTGGTTTATCTGGGTTGGAATTTTTGGCTTTATTTACTTCTGAGAGTTGATGTCCAAGCAGCCAACCACGGTGGTAGTGGACATCATAGTAATAAAGTTGTAAAATTAGTTTTAAATATTACATCCTTTGAGTTAAAAAATCTCAAGTATTTTTTGAAAGTAAAAATGAGCCAAAATTAGATACTTTTCATTTGAGATTTAATTTTTTTATTGCTGTAGTAAAACATAAAATTTAACATTTTAAAATTTACATCTGTTTTCTTACAATAGCTTTGTAGTTTTACCTCCCAATTTATTTATTTGGTCTATTTTGAGAATTATGTGCTGCATCATGGACAGTTTCTTTCTTTAGCATGTGGATATTCACATGTCCTGGAACCATTTGTCAAAAAAGATTTCTTTCCCTATTGATTGGTCTTTACATCTTTATGAAACACCCTTTGATTATATGGGATTATCGCTGAAATTACTCATCTACATGTTATTCTTATGCCAGTGTAACATTGTTTTGAATAACTTTGTACTAGGTTTTGAAATTTGGAAATATGAATGAATGTTTCAATTTTGTTCTTTTTCAAAATTTGTTTTTGTCCTTTATATCATATTCTATAGGAATTTTAGAAGCAGTGCCCCCCTTGCCCTGGCTGGTGGGATTTTGATCGAGACTTCATTTTAGGACTTCTTTATACTTAAAAAAAAAAAAATATTACTAGGTATTGAACCCAGGGCTTTCACACTGAGCTACAGCCCCATCCCATCTTTATTGTGAGACAGAATCTTGCTAAATTGCCCAGGCTGGACTCAAATTTGTGATTCTCTTACCTCGTCCTCCTAGAGTGTTCGGATGACATGCACCCACCACCACACATGCTGTATGTTAATCTTTTTGATGCTACCATTTGAAGTATTTTAAAATTCTTTAAAAACTAGGCATAGGGCTGGGGATTTAGCTCAGTGGTTTCGCTGCCTGCTGCACAAGCGCAAGGACCTGAGTTTGAGTTCGATCCCCGGTACCAAAAATAAATAAATAAAAACCAGGCATAATGATGCACACCTATAATCCTGGCACTCAGGCTGAGGCTGGAGGAGGCAAGTTTGAGGCTAGCCTGGTGAGACCCTGTCTCAAAAAACTAAAAACAGATTGTTTAAAATACAATTTGTTGAAAATAATTTAAATTTGGCTAGAAAGAAATGTTAGATGTTTATTTGGATCAAAATCATTAATGTCTACAACTAGGTAATTATTTTTATGAAATGAAAGTATTTACTGAGTTCTGTTTACCAAACATGTTAGCATATTTTTTTTTTTTTTTTTTTTGAGACAGAGTCTTGCTATGTAATTCAGGATGGCCTCAAATTCACTGTGTAGCAGGGCCGGCCTTGAACTCTCAGCAGAGATCCTCCTGCCTCAGACTCCTGAGTGCTGGAATTACAGACATGCACCACTGTGTCCGGCTTAGCATACTTTTTTTGTTGTTGTTAGCATACTTTTTGTTAATAAGCCTTATATTAAGTCCTTGTATAAGGCTGCTTATTTCATGAATATCATTCCAGTGAAATCACCTAGAACCCTGTCCCAAAACTTTCTCCTTTGAATATCACTGGGTGGTACTTCCAGGCAGATCTTAAGAGCAGAGCTATGTCCTACCCCTTACCTTTTGGGAGTTATACTTAGCCTAATTTCTGGACAGAGTAGGTGTGCAGTGAATGTCTATTCAATTTTTCTTTAGTTAAAAGTTAAAAATGTGGATAAAGTTGATAAAATTGGCTAATAGTTTCCCTCCCAGGAGATAAAAGATTGGCTTTTAACCCTGGATTCACTGCTAACAGTTGTATGATTTTTGTCAATTGGTTTTATTTGGTCAATTACATTAATTCAATAAAAAAGTATTAGGTTTTTGTAATCTACCAGGCACCGTTAGGTGCTAAAGTGGTGAGTATCACTCACCCTCTTTTCTCATGGTTTACAGTAAACCATAGCTAAATATTATTGGTTTGCTCCTCATGCTGGTGTTTGGTTGACTATAATTCTTTGTTAAAGAGTTACATTGTCAGCTGGTCATGGTGCCAAATACAGTGGACCATTGAATTATGACCAGCCTTATATGAACAACTTGGGTTATGACCAGAATTTTAGTTTTTAAAAAATTAATTTTATTGGTTCATTTAAGGTATACAATATAATGACATTCATCATTGGAAATTTGCAACTTTACATAATCCATCTTGGTACTTATTTTTTCCCCATTCCCCTGCCCTCCCTTCAACCCCTTCACCTTTCCCCATCTACAAAGATGTTTCCATTTTTTCTTTTTCTCATATTAATTCCCTTCCCTTCTTTCTTTTCCCCTACCCCTCCCACTTCCCCTTCCCCTTTGCATCTTGTCTTCCTATTTCACATTATCTATTATACCTTTTAGTCCTTATTTACACTTGCAGTTTCTCACACTAGAGAAACTATTCGGTATTTACACGTGTGTCCTATTTATTTCACTTAAGAGTATGGTCTCAGTGTGTATCCATTTAGCTATAAATGTCTCTAGTTTCTTGTTCTTTATGGCTGAGTAATAATCCATGTTATAAAAAACCCTCACATTTTCTTTATCCAGTCTCCAGTTGATTGGCAATTGGGTTGCTTCCAAGTTTTAGCTGTCACGAATTGTGCAGCTATGAATATGAGTGCACATATATATACACTAGTGCTTCTTAGATTTTAATGACAGTCCTGGGGGTTTGTTAAAATGCAGATTTTAACTCAGAAGGTTTGTAATAGGATCTGAGGTTCTGTATTTTTTTTTTTAAGGTTCAGAGAATTTTATTTTTGAGACAATATTTTGAAAATAATTTGAGTATTCTTTACTTTTAAAGAATAAAATTTTCACTACAGTGATTTTATAAGAAAACTTGTTTTTTTCTCTTTTTTTATTGAGTTTTTGGGTACATTTTAGGTGTAAAATAGTTACATTTATCATTGGGAACTTGTACCTTTACATGATGTATCTTTGTTTTTATTTCTTTCCCCTTCCCCTGCCCTCCCTTCACCCCCTCCACCCCTCCCTATTTGCAACGACTTTGTTTCCATTTTTTTCCTTTTCTCATATTTTTTCTTTTCCCATCTTTCCTTTCCCCTACCCCTCCCACTTCCCCTACTCCTTTAGACGTTTTTCTTCCTATTACACAATAACAATTATACATTGAGAGGACATTACCACAGATTTTACAGAATTTAAAAGGATATAGAAAGCATATTACAAAAATCTTTTTTGAAATAAATTTGACAACTTCTAAGAAGTACCTTGGAAGACAATGAAACTGACTCTGGAAGAAATATAAAATTTGAATAGCACCTATTAAAGAAAGTATATTCCTAGCTTGAAAACCTACCTATATGACAACAACAGGCTCATATACATTTTTTTTTGTTTTTGTTTTTGGTACTGGGGATCGAACTCAGGACCTTGTGCTTTCGAGGCAGGGGCCGAAACCCCTTAGCTAAATCCCCGGCCCCAGGCCCATACACATTTTTTTTCAGGTTTAGATAAATTTAATAGTTCAATTCTAAAATAAAAGTTATTATAGGTGAAATAACTAAATTTCCTAACACTTGATTTTTGATACATTTCGCTAGTTTTCTAAAACAACTCTGAGGAACCAGCATTTACAGATGAGTATTTATGAAAAACCTACCATCAATGTGTATCTGTTTATGTGTGTATATATATATATGTGTGTGTGTGTGTGTGTGTGTATATCTATATATATGTATATATGGAACCTAAGATACATAAAGTAGGAAACATTTGGTATGTCACATCTTAAAAACAGAACTAGAGTGCAGAGTATGAGATTTGGGTTTATAAATGCTTTTCAAAGCACGGGGTTTGGAAAAGAGCAGACATCTTGTTTCAAACCCTGAAGGTTTTCTCAGGACTGAAGTCAAAATTACAACTGCCAGAGGAAAAAAGCAGCTTTTCCTGCTTTAATTGTTCATCTGCATCAGAAAGTCCAGTATCCCTGAGAAGGAACCACTGGAGGAAGAGGGAGCGATAGGTCCTCCCAAAGGAAGATTGTTGCTTCATTAGGCAGAGCTACCACCTGGGTCATCAGGTGTAAACTTGGCGTTTCCCAACCTAATGCTTCGCAGCACAAGAGGTTTCGGTAATGGTTCATCGTAAACCCAGCATTCTCCATCTTCCTGGCATAACCTTGTCTCCCACCGAATTTTTTTCCTTCCTTTCTGCTCTTTGCCTTTCTTCAAGTCTGTGCTTTGCTTCAGTTGCTGCATCAATGTTTCTGATTTTTAAATTGAAAGTGACATCCTCCCAAAGGCAGCAGGGCTCATACTCATTCTGATCTTCCAACTTCCTCACTTTCTTCTTGATTATAGGCAACTTCTTAGTAGCTACAAAGACTGTATTTTCCCCTGTTGCATACTTTGTGTACATTATATCATTCTGTTCCCCTTCAATTGAACAAAAAGACTTCTTATCCTTTGGAGAAAAAAATCTCAGCACTAATTCTGTGTTTCTTGCCCCCATAGAAAGGTTTAGTGTGGAAGGTGATGTTTGCACTATAGCCTGTTTTGGAACAATTAATACTGCATTCTCCTCCTAATTCCACCCAGGGCACTGTGAAGCTAGACCTTCCATAATCATTAGGGAATGTGAGGATATAATGTTCATCACAGTCTAGACATGAGACACAACCCTGCCCTATGTTGTGCACCCCAGTTGACATCCCAAGGAACTTTGATTTGGTCCAGATATGAGCATTGAATTGTATCTTCCTGTTAAAACACTCAGCACAGGGGGCTGGGGATTTAGCTCAGTGGTTTCGTCACCTGCTGCACAAGTGCAAGGACCCAAATTCAATCCCCAGTACCAACAAAACAAAATAAAACAAAAATGACAGCATAAAAGGCTGAAATTGGTGGATGATGGGAAACCTGCTCAGCCATGAATGTTACATTGTTTTTAGAAACCCAAGGAACAGGTCCTTCTGAAACTAGCTCTGTGTTCTCTTCAGTGTCATTGGTAACATCCAGTGACACTGAAAGATCTCACCCAAAATGAGGTTGTATGGCTTTTTGGCAACTGATCCTTTCCTTCCTGCATGAAAGGCTGAGAGGTACCATTTCACGACCTGAACCATTTGATCCCTGGGATCCTTCTGGGCACTAATGCTCACAATCAGGTCCGGATGTGCAAAAAAGTATGCATATATTTCTAAAAGAGATCTTCTTTCAAGAATAAATGTTGGAAGAACTACCTTAGTAAGATCCATTCTGAGCCTGACCTGTGACAAGAGGTGCATGATGACACTCTTGTGCTCCTCCACAGACCCTGCCTCCCTGTCGTCATCTGTATCATCATGTGAATCAAAAAGGTCATTATCTCTTGGTCCATTGGACTTGGAAGAATTCAGTGATTCGTGGTGTCTGGACGCTTTAGGCTATTTCCTGAGCTGCTGTGGGTCAAGACTGAGGCAGATCCAGAAGGATCTATTAAGCGCTTTGGGGATGAGCTGCTTTGATGGAATCCATCAGCATCATAGAACTCATCTTCACTGCTAGAGTACGAGAACTCTGGGACTGTATTTGGAAACAAGTTGACATGGCTTGGAGAAGTCAGACTTCTACTAGGTGATGAATGCCCTGCCTGTACTATTTGGTGTTGGAGTCTGATAATGTCACAAGGTGGTTAATACAGGCCCAACGGGTAGGGTAGATGGACGCTGCTCTGATTTACACAACTGAGCAGGTTCTGGAGGTAAGACAGTCTGGGAAGGCATTGTGCTGATCACAGGCTCCAAGGTACTAGGTGGATATATTGCATCTACAGGGTTAATAGTACTTATAAGTCCATCTGCATGCTTATCCACATTACTCTGGTCTTTAGCAATCTGCAGCAACACAATGGAGTGTTTAATTGATGCTACCATGCTATTTGTTGTCTCCTTGAGAGTTTCAATTTTCTTTCACTGTTCATTATCTTTACAGTTTTTGTTTTTGTTTTTGGTACTGGGGATCGAACTTGAGTCCTTGTGCTTGTGCAGCAGGTGGCGAAACCACTGAGCTAAATCCCCGGCCCATCTTTACAGTTTTGATGCTTGTTGTCAAAAAGCTTTAGTTGTTCTATCAAGATCTGTAGGTAAGCATCAGCCTCTGTCAGTTTCTTTTCAAAGTCTTGGACACTGGGAACAAATCCTGAATCTAAACCTCAGCTCACAGTTTGTAGAGATTTCAGTCCATAATCAGCTGGCTCCAAGGCAGAGTGGCTTGGCATAGGGGCTTCACAGAGGAGGACAGTTTGTGGCAGTCACAAGGTAGCAAAAGCCTCATATACATTTTAACTGAGAAATTATATCAAACATTTAAACAGAAGAAAGAAGGAACACTTCCCCCCTCATTTTAGGAAATCAACATTGTGCTAATATTAAAACTGGATAAAGATAATAGAAGAAAAAAGTATGAACATAGATAAAAATTTGTTTAACAAAATGAACTATTAGAAGTCAAATCTGGCAGTATGTAGAAAGTGGTTTTATTATAGGGGTGGCAGTGTTGGTTCAGGATTGGAAGATCCACTCCCATAAGTCATCATTTTAACAGAGGAAAGGAAAAAGCCATATGATCCTGTCAGTAGTTGCAGAAAAAGTATTGGAGTAAATTCTACAGCTGTTCATGGTAAAAGCTATCAGGAGACTAGAAGTAGAACAGAAACTTCTCAACAGATAAGCCATGTACTCAATGCTTCCAGCAAAAATCCCTTATATGAATGGAAAAGATACAATGCTTTCTCCCTAAGGTGGTGAACAAGGGCAGATATGCCTACTCTTCATCTGTCCATAAACTTTGAAACATAGGCCCAAACCAAAATAGTCTGGCAATAAAAAGACACAATTAGCATAGGATTGGCAAGGTAGAAGTAAAATCTTTATACGTAGGTGCAATGATCATCTACAGAGAAAATACTAAGAAATCTCTAGGGGCCCTAGAACTTGTATCTGAATTTAGTAGGATTAGAAAACACAAGGTATATATATAAAAATTCAGGTCTATGTATACTTGCTATAAATGAAGAATTGGATATTGAAATTTAAAGGTTATGTAGGAGTACAAAGGACCTAGAGAACTAAAAAGAATAAAAAAACAGTGTTGGAAGACATTTAGTACCTAATTTTAAGACTTCCTTGAAATCTACAGTAATCTAGGCAGTGTTGGTGTAAGGAAAGATGTATAAATCATTGGAATAAAACAGAGAATCTAGAAATAGAACCACACATATATGGTCCACTGAGTTTTGAAAGATTATTTAACATTAACATTTTATAGGACATAAACTCAATTCAAGAGCAGAGGAAAAGATAGCATTTTCAGCAAATGGTACTAGAACACCTGGTATCTGTATGTAAAAGATTAACCTCAACCCTTTATTTCCATACATAAAAATAACTTGAAAGGATCTATGAACCTAAATATGAAAGACTAAAACTATAAAACTTTAAGAAGAAATGATAAGGGAAAATGTTCATGAATTAAGGGTAGGCAAGAATTTCCTAGGATACAAAAAACATGATGTATAAAAGAAAGAAATTGATAGATGAGATTCCATCAAAATTTAGAACTTTATTTATTTATTTTTTAATAAAATTTAGAACTTTAAATGACATTGTTAAGAAAATGAAAAGTAATCCTTAAAGACACCATATTTATAGTACATATAACCTAAGACCAGAATATATACGGAACTCTTACAGCTCATTAATAGACAACCCAATTAAAAAGTAGACACAAGAAGATGATAAATAGCCAGCACAGCACAAGGAAAGGTGTGCAACACTAGAATCAGAAAAATACTAATCAGTACAATGACAAGATTGTATTATACACTCACTAGGGAGATGAAGTTAAAAGTTTTGCAAGAACAAATGTCAGGTTAGGTGTGAACCAGTTAGAACTTTCTAATACTGCTAATGTGAATGTAAAATGACAAAACCATTTTGGAAAACAATATAGAAATTTCTTGTATTACTGTTAAGAACCAACAGTTCTGTTCTTAAGTTTTTACTTAAGAGGAATGAAAACACACGTTCATGAAAACACATGTTCACAATAGATTTGTACATACAAGTTGACTATTGCTTATCTGAAATTCTTGGGACCAAAAGTGTTTCAGATTTTGGTTTGAAATCCATTTGATCTGCAAAAAGGACAGCTACTCTTGCTTTTTTTTTTTTTTCAAGTTCCTGTTACATGGAGTATTGTTTTCCATCCTTTAACTTTTAGTCTATGAGTTTCTTTTTGAATGAAGTGTGTTTCTTGTATGCAGCATATTGTTGGATCTTGCTTCTTGACCAATTCTGCCAGTCTATTTCTTTTGATTGGTGAATTGAGACCATTAACATTGATGGTTATAACTGGTATGTATTGACTTATCATTGTCATGACTTCTTCTTTTTGCTGGATTCTCTTTTGCTTTTAATTTCTTGTCGTGCCCAACAGATTCATTCTGCTAGACTTCCTGGGGTTGTGATCCTCATTATCTTTCTTTAGAATATTGTCTAAAATTTTTTTGGAGTGTTGGTTTGGCATTTATGAAGTTCTTAAGGTGCTCTTATCTTATTTCTCCATCAGTTTTGAAAGATAGTTTTGCAGGATACGTCAATCTGGGTTTGAGACTGTTTTCCTTTAGGACTTGAAATACGTCACTCCAAGGTCTTTTTGCCTTGAAGGTTTGTGTTGAGAAGTCTGCTGTGATTCTGATGGGCTTTCCCTTGTATGTGATTTGTTTCTTTTTTTTTATTATTATTTATTTATTTTTTTGTGATTTGTTTCTTTCCTCTAACTGCTTGTAGATTTTTGTTCTTCTATTGGGTTTCTGGGATCTTGACTATTATATGTCTAGATGTAGATTTTTTTTGATCATGGCTAGTTGGAGTTCTATATGCCTCACTTATCTGTATCTCCAATTCTCTACCTCTGTCTGGGAAGTTTTCCACTATTACTTCTGTGAACAGTTTTTTTATGTCAATTGTGCTTTCTCCTGTTTTTTCATGAACTCCTATCAGTCTTATGTTATTTTTCTTTGCATTGTCTAGTAGTTGTTGGATTGATTTCTTGTGGTCCCTTACTACTTTTAAGAAATCTCTATTTTCATGGTCTCTAACTGTAATCCTGTCTTCTATATCTGATATTCTATCTTCAGATTCTCTTAATCTGCTGTGGATACTTTCAGTGGAGTTTTTGATCTCCTGAATATCTGTTTGAATCTGTTTCATGGATTCCATTTCTTTCTTATGTTGGGCGATCATGGTTTCCACTTCTTTCTTATGCTGGGTATTCATGGCTTCCAGCATGTTTCTGAGCTCATCTATTTTTTTTATCTGTTTCTGTTCTAGATCCTCTAATCATGTCTTTCATTCTGCTCACCATATTTGCAGATATCTGGGAGATTATTTCTGCTTTGAATTTTTCTAGAGCCTCATTCATCTGTTTTGTTACTTCCTGTGCTATCAGTTCAGGGTATCCAGGTGGTTGGTTATGGGACTTTTCCATCTCATTTCCCCCAGGATTTACCCTTGGTGGGGTGGAAGTCTGAGTTTGTGCCTTGCTTTAATGTCTGCTCATTTTTGTTTTTGGTACTGTCCTTGGTTTAACTCCTGGGTTGATAGTTTGAAATTGCTCATTGTAAGTATCTTTGTTGCTTGTATTTAGAACCCTTATGGAATGATTGCTTCTCAGAGGTGTCTTCCAGATATAGCTGGTCTTTAAGTTTTGAGTCTCTAATGACTCCAAGGCTATTTCATTTTCCTTATACTAGGAAGGTTCATTGACCATATCAATACCAGTATCTTAGCCCAAGTGATACAATCAGCAACACCATTGCATCAAGTACATCTTTGAAAATGACATTTTGTGGTAGTTATTAATCTATCACCTTTAGCTGTGTGAATTAAATCAAGATTGAGGACCAACCCAACATATAGTGAATAAACTCTTCAATATAACAACTTTACCCTTTGGGATGGGGAGTTAGAAGGGGTTGGGGAGGGAGGGACAGATGGGAAGAAGGATAGGGGAAGGTTAGCAGTGTGGCCAGAGGACACAGGTGAGAAGGAAAAAGAGAATAATAGGAAAATAAAGAAGAACTCTGAATGAGGACCAAAACAGTGACAAAAATGGAAGATGAACAATGTGGGAGAGCAAGAGAGTGAGTGTAAGAGAGAGAGAAAGGAAAGAGAAAAGAAAGAAAAGAAAAAAAGGAGAGAAAAACAAATATTTGCAAAGGGGAATAATTAAAGATAGGAGGAGCAAAAGAAAAGAGAGGGAGAAAAAATAAAACTAATTTTGGGAATAAAAAATAACCATGAAGATGAAGGGCCTCTTTCAGGGTATGTCTCTGCTGTCACAACAGACAACGTGGGTAGCAGTGTGCAGATATAAGTCAATGAGTCTCAGCAAGCTAGTTGCAGACCCGTGAGATTCAGGCAGATTTCTGGCTGCAAGTCCCAAGTTGAACTCCCTGTCCTCCTGTAGGGTTGAACTCTGCAGAGGTGTATTGCAGGCTCCAGCTGCCCTTCCCCTGAAGATAGTCCCCGTCCTGATGGGAGGTGAAGATGACTCCAACTTACCCAGTACAGTGGTCTGGTGGTCCAGTGTCCTCTGCGTCTTTGTAGTGTGGAACCAGGTGGCTGTACAGAGAAGAGGCCAGAGGAACGGGGTGTGTGTGGGGGTGTCCAGTGGATTGCTGCCGGGGCGCAGGCTGATTGGGCACTTTCCGCCTGACTCGTGATGTTGCTACGGCAACCGCAGACCTGCCTTAGATTGGAATTTTAATTAGTAAAGTTTAATATGAAACAGATTTTGAAAACAGTGCTGTTTTCTGCCTTTCTTTTGCTGAGAAGTGGACATTGGTCAGTGCCCCTCTGGGATAGATGTGTGTGACTTGGCTGATATCATGGATCTTAGTTCTCACTATGTGGTGAAACCAGTCCTCAAAGACAAGCTGGCCTACAGAGACAGACATAAGGACGGACAAACAGGATAGTGGTGTGGTTCAAGTCTGACTGTTGTCACTGAAGCCCAACTCTATGCCTGCTCTTTCTATGGTCTTGTGAACTATAATATGGCTTGATTTTGATATCATTTTTCTTTCTTAATTAATATACATTATGAATTGAAACTGGAAATATGGGTAGTGTAATTTATTCATGCATTTACTCAGTGTTTAAAAAGTGCCCACTAGGGCACCAGTATTGGCACACATCTTATTGGAATCTCAAAAGTGACCTTCCAGATGCGTGGCAGTCCCCCTCTGGACATGAAGAGAAAGAAATCCGCATAACAAGCTAGCTGGTTATGAAATGTTGCTCAATAGAGCTCTTCATTAGAGAGTGGTGACCAACTGTTACTCACATCTTCTCTGTTCTCTGTAAGCATGAATGACTGATGTACCCAGCAAGGTGGGGTGGTGGGTCACTGGAGTTGAAGCTATGGTGGACAACTGGGACGTCCCTCTGCTACTTCATGAAGCCCACCGCATTCCAGCCTTGGGAGTGCCAGGCTCTGAGGCCAGGATAGCTGGGAGATAAGGTTCTGTCAGTGAACTATTCATTTCTATTTATTTTTAAAATTGAGATATAAAATCACATGCCATAAAATTCATCATTTAAAAATGCACAATTTAGTGGTTTTCATTATATCCACAGGATTGTATAGCCATCAACACTATCTAATTCCAGAACACCCCAGAATGATGGACATTTGGCTGTTTGCACATTTTGACTATTATAATGTTAATATAAACACTGATAGAAAATTTTTGTGTGGACATGTTTTAATCTTCAGTAGATACGGTATTTAGAAATAAAATTGCTAAATTACAACTCTATGCTTAACATTTGAAGGACTGTCTGCCTATTTTCTAAGGTGGCCGTACCACTTTACATTTCTACCAGCAATGGACGCGGGTTTCCATTTCTTCACATCCTTACCAACATTGTTAATGTGTTTCTTTTCGAATCTCCATATGTTGCCTCTGGCTGGGCTGAGTCTTTCTACCTCAGCCCCTGAGTAGCTTGGGACTACAGGTAAGCACCACTGCACCCAACCAGTACTTCACACTGCTGTATGAACTTTAGGGTCTGCTTGTTTCTTTAGGCAAAAAAGAAGCTGGGTGAAATTTTGAGAGATTGCACTGAGTCTGTAAATCACTTTGAGGATTATTGCCATTTGAATAATGCATCTTTTAACCAATGTATATGGGATGATTGTTTGCACTGCTATACCAAAATACTTGAGGCTGGATTCTTTAGAAAAAAAGGCTTATTTGGCTCCTGATTCTGGTGGCTGGAAAAAAACCATGGAACCAGCATTCTGGAAAGGATCCCCTGGCTGCATCACAACGTGGTGGAAAAGTGGAAACAGAATAATGGAGTGAGAGAGTAGTCATTCTTGGTTCTAAAATTCCCCTGCTTTGGTACTAATGCCTGTTAAATGTAAATTAGTATCCATGTGGAACTTAAATATTAAGAAACACTTAATGATCTGGCCTAGCATTATTTTCTGTTATTTGAGTAGAATTATTCTAAGAAATAGTATGTATGGTGGTAAGATATATAAACATTGAAACCAATCACTTTAGGGAATCAAGAGATGGGAGGAGGGGAGAAGGGAAGGGGAAGGAAAGGGGACCTAAAAAGAACAAAGATGTGTCATGTACATGTACCAACTCCCCGTGATAAATGTAATCATTCTGTACTGCAAACATATCCTAATAAAACTAAATATTAAAAACAAAAACAAAACTAGTCACCCTAAGAGGCCATGTTTCTGGAGCCTTGTAATAGAAATGAGATTGGTTTCTGGTATGGGCTGGGACCTTGTGGGTAAATTAAATGATGGTAGAGATACATGATTTGTGTATGTGTTAATTTTTATACAGTGGAACAAGTTCTCTAACAGAAGAGTGGATCTGCATCTTTGGCTATTGTGGCCATTCTAGGGCAGTGAGCCAGTCAGATTTACACAAGCTAAGGCAACAACGAAATATGAGAGTCCTCTTCACCTTTCCCAAGCTACATCACTGGCTGGGGCAGCCAGCCTATTCTAGGAGTCCCAAGGAAGAACTGATGCTCTTGGGGCAGGTAGGGGGCAGAGAAGGGGCATAGAAGTCTTGTGGAAATTGAAGCTGTCTGGATTTTGAAACACCCAGCAGAACTGTAGAGTGGCAGAGCCATCTAAAATTTAAGCTAATAAAAGAAAATCTGAACAAGACCGTGTTTTATTATGGTTAATAGCCTGTATGGTTCAGAGAAAGACTAAGTTCAATTACCCAGACTAGGTGAGTAATGGTGCCCCTGGCAATGCTTGGTATAAAGGTTTGTAGTTTCCCCTTATCCATGGTTTCACTTTTTGTTGTTTTAGTTACCCACAGGCAACTTTGGTCTGAAAATATTAAATTGTTGGTGATCAGAGGAGAATTCAGTCCTAATTGGCCTCCTCTCTGAGCACAAAGGAGAAAGGCTGCACTCAGAGGTGATCGCATATTAGGGCAAAGTCAAGAGAGCTGAGGTTAAGTTGTTTACCCGAGCATGTACTAATGGATATGGGAAAGCAGGTGAATATTGAGTCACTTTGATTGCTTGTGCCCGTGTTTGGGTGAATAAAAGTGAGGTGGGCCAAAGGCTGTGAAAGAAATTTCATTCTGTCTCAGTCCTGGGCAGGACATGAACCGTTCCTTTTGTCCAGCATATTCATGCTGTGTACACTACCTGCCTCAGTTGTCAGATTGACTATGGCAGTATTGCAGTGCTGTATTCATTACCCCTAATATAGAAGTTCAATTCTACATTACAGTACTTGTTCAGTTTTCTCCATGTCATCATGTAGACACTGTATCATCATGTCTCATCATAAGGGTGAGTACAGTACAATAAGGTATTTTGAGAGAGACAACATGTACAACTTTTATTATAGTATATTGTTATAATTATTCTATTTTAATGTTAATTATTGCTGTTCATCTCTTGCTGTGCCTAATGTATAAATGTATAAATCCATCACTGTGACAGAATACCTGAGGTAAACAAAAAGAGGAAAGATTTATTTTGGTTTACAGTTTCAGAGGCTTTAGTCCGTGGTCACTTGGCCCATTGATTTGGACCTATGGTGAGGCAGAATATTATTCTGAGGAGTGTGTGGTGGAACAAAGTTGCTCACCTCATGGCAGCCACGAAGCAAAAAGAGAAAGGAAGGTGCTGAGGCCTGGATATCTCCCTCAGGGGCATTTCTCCAAAGACCTAACTTCCTCCAACTAGACCCCACCTTTCTACCACCTTCCAATAGCACCATCTACCTTGGGACCAACCCTTCAGTACACAAAATACTGGGAACATGAAAGATCCAAACCACAGTACACATTATAAGCCAGTGATTCCCAACATTTTTGGACCAGGGATGGATTTCATGGAAGATAGTTTTTCCATGGACCAGTTGGAGCATGGTAGTTTCGGGATGATTCAAGTGCATTACATTTATTGTGCACTTTATTTTTATTATTACATTGTACACTTTATTTCCATTATTATTACATTAGAATCTCTTAAGGTATGCACAACCTAAATCCTTCACAGTCCCTCAAAGTTTACACTCAAGTTAGTGCTCCTAGGACAATCTAATGTTGCTGCTGATCTATTGGAGGCAGAGCTCAGGAGGTAATGCACAATATGGGGAGCAGATGTAAGTAGAGGTGAAGCCTCACCTGCTTGCCTCCTGCTATACGGCTGGGTTCCTAACAGATCTTGGACCAGTGGTGGTCAGGGTCCCTGGGGTTAGGGATCCCTGCCTAAAGTGGTTTTAGATATCCACTGGGGGTCTTGGAACATGTCCTCCAAATATAAGGAGGAATTACTGTACTTTAAAGAATTCTATTTCTGTTTCTTCTGACCTGTTGGTGAAGTAATGGCTGGAGATGACCAGAATGACTTGAAAATAAGCTGGCTCAGCATGACAGCCATTTTGAGGAAATTCACTAAGGCTGAGGTAATACTCAAAAAGAACTTTAACACAGCCCATTTTCATGTCTTATTTTCCAGAACAACTTTCTTTCCTATTTATAGGTGCATGTGTTATCTTGGCCTCTGAGAGCAAAAATTCATATACTTGACCAGAAGATTTTTGCTAGTAGACAATTTCCTATGAGAAACATGATGTTCACTTATTTACTTTTGGTTTTGCTAAATGAAAGCTAAAATTTTGCAAAGACCACAGTTGTTTAGTATCAGGCACTTCATAGATGTAAGACTTGCACACGAATGTTTTTATTGCTCTGATTTGTCATCTAGTGACACAACCAAAGTCAGAGCAGACCACAGTGCTCGGCACTGTATAGGAAGGGAGTCTAGCTCAGGAGACCAAATGTGTGCATAAGAAAGCCAAGATAGAGGGCCCAGGAAGAGGCTCCCCTGCCGCCATTCCATGCTCCTAGGGCAGAGAAGGTGAACCAATTCCAGGGCCCAGGAAGAGGCTCCCCTGGCACCATTCCAAGCTCCTAGGGCAGAGAAGGTGAGCCGTGCGGGCTCCAGAAGCACCCCCCCCCGTGGAAATGAGAAGACATGAAAACAAGCCTCAAAAACAGACTTCCAGATCACCTACAGCAAGCCCAAACGGAAACGAGATGGAACAATCTGATACTCAACCACCTGGACTCCCTGAACTGGCAACAAAAGAGGATCTGGAAAAAATGAAATCAGAAATAATTTCTCAGATAACAGCAAAGATTGTGCCCCTAGTGCAAGACATGATTAATAAATCTAGAGAGGACACAGATAAAAAATAGAGGATCTGAGGAACATGATGGAATCCCAACATAGGAAACAAGTGGAATCCATAAAACAGATGCAAACAGATTTCCAGGAGATTAAAAACTCCATCGAAAGTCTGCACAGCAGAATGGACCAATGTGAGGATAGAATTTCACATATAGAAGATAAGATTGCAATTAGTGACCAGGAAAAGAAAAATTGCTTTAAAATTGTAAGGGGCCACGAGAAATCAATCCAGCAGCTGTAAGACCATGTGAAGAAGAATAACATAAGACTGATTGGAGTCAATGAAGAAAGAGGAGAGAGTGCAGATGACAAAAAAGCCATTCACAGAAGTGATGGCAGAAAACTTCCCAAGGAGGGGAAAAGAACTTCACATACAGGTAAGTGAGGCATATAGGACTCCAGCTAGCCTTAATCAAAAAAACTCTACACATAGGCATATAATAGTTAGAATTCCAGAAACCCAACAGAAGAACAAAGTTCTACAAGCAGTCAGAGAAAAGAAACAAATCACATACAAAGGAAAGCCCATCAGAATCACAGCAGACTTCTCAGTGCAAACCCTCAAGGCAAGAAGAGCTTGGAGTGATGTATTTCAACCCCTAAAGGAAAACAGCCTCCAACCCAGATTGATGTACCCTGCAAAACTATCTTTCAAAATTGATGGAGAAGTAAGATACTTTCATGATAAAGAGCACCTTAGGAATTTCATGAATACCAAACTAGCACTCCAAAAAATTTTAGACAATATCCTAGGAAAAGACAGTGAGTATCACAACCCCAGGAAGCCCAGCAGAATGAACTCGTTGGGAGTGACAAATTAAACACAGAGGGGGAGAATCCAACAAAAAGAAAAAATCATGACAAGTCCTTTAAAACTTTTAACTTCATCTCCCTAATGAGTATATAAATCAATCTTGTTATTGTTCATGATTAGTATTTTTCTGATTCTAGAGTTGCACACCTTTCCTTGTGCTGTACTGGCTATTTATCATCTTCTTGTGTCTACTTTTTAATTGGGTTGTCCATTAATGAGCTGTAAGAGTTCTTTATATATTCTGGTCATAGGTTATATGCATTGTAAATATGGTCTTTTTAAGGACTGCTTTTCATTTTAATGATGTCATTTAAAGTTCTAAATTTTGATGGAATCTCATTTATCAATTTTTTTCTTTTATACATCATGTTTTTTGTATCCTAGGAAGTTCTTGCCTACCCTAAATTTATAAACATTTTCCCTTATAATTCCTTCTTAAAGTTTTATACCTTTAGGCTTTCATATTTAGGTTCATAGATCCCTTCAAGTTATTTTTAAGTATGGAAATAAAGGGTTGAGGTTAATTTTTTTATATACGGATACCAGGTGTTCTAGTGCCATTGGCTGAAAACACTATCTTTTAATTGGCTCTTGAACTGAATTTATATTCTATAACATGTTAATGTTAAACAATCTTTCAAAACTCAGTGGACCATATATGTGCAGTTCTATTTCTAGATTCTCTGTTTAATTCCAATGATCTATATGTCTTTCCTTACACCAACACTGCCTTTATTACTGTAGCTTTAGAGGAAGTCTTAAAATTAGGTACTAAACGTCTTCCAACACTGTTTTTGTTTTTTTTTTTCACTTTTCTAGGTCCTCTGTACTCCTGCATAACTTTTAAATTTCAATATCCAATTCTTCATTTATAGCAAGTATATATAGACCTGAATTTTTATATATACCTTGTGTTTTCTAATCCTGCTAAATTCAAATACAAGCTCTCAGGGCTTCTAGAGATTTCTTAGTATTTTCTCTGTAGATGATCATTTCATCTACATATAAAGATTTTGCTTCTACCTTGCCAATCCTATCCTAATTGTGTCATTTTATTGCCAGGCTATTTTGGTTTGGGCCTATGTTTCAAAGTTTAATGGACAGATGAAGAGTAAGCATATCTGTCCTTGTTCCCCACCTTAAGGAGAAAGCATTGTATCTTCTCCATTCATATAAGGTATTTTTGCTGGAAGTATGGAGTACATGTCTTTAATCTGTTGAGAAGGTTCTGTTCTACCTCTAGTCTCCTGGTAACTTTTACCATGAACAGCTGTGGAATTTAGTCCAATACTTTTTCTCCAACTAGTGACAGGATCATATGGCTTTTTCCTTTTCTCTGTTAAATTGATGACTTTTGGGGGGTGGATCTTCCAATGCTGAACCAACACTGCCATCCCTATAACAAAACCAGTTTCTACATATTGCCAGATCTGACTTTTAATAGTTTGTTTTGTTAAACAAATTTCTATGTTCATACTTTTTTCTTCTATTATCTTTATCCAGTTTTAGTATTAGCACAATGCTGATTTCCTAAAATGAGGGGAGAAGTGTTCCTTTTTTTTTTCTGCTTTAATTGTTTGATATAATTTATCAGTTAAAAAATATATACGAGCCTGCTGTTGTCATATAGGTAGGTTTTCAAGCTAGGAATATACTTTCTTTAATAGGTGCTATTCAAATTTTATATTTCCTCCAGAGTTAGTTTCATTAATTTGTCTTCCAAGGTACTTCTTAGAAGCTGTCAAATTTATTTCAAAAAAGATTTTTGTAATATGCTTTCTATATCCATTTAAATTCTGTAAAATCTGTGGTAATGTCTCCTAGATCTTGATATTGTAATTTTAAAAATGTACAGATGATATTGTGTGACAGGATGTAAAAGTCTAAAGGAGCAGGGGAAGTGGGAGGGGTAGGGGAAAAGAAAGAAGGGAAAAGAAAAAATATGAGAAAAGGAAAAAATGAAAACAAAATCTTTGCAAATAGGGAAGGGTGGAGGGGGTGAAGGGAGGGCAGGGGAATGGGAAAAAAATAAGAACCAAGATACTCATGTAATGGTATAAGATCCCAGTGATGTATGTAAATGTATTTTATACCTAAAATGTACCAATAAACTGAATGGGGAAAAAAAATCCAGGATAGTAGGAAGATGCCAATTGGAAGCCAGATCCATGGCCTCAGAGCATCCATGAATGTTTTGTGTGTACCAAAGGCTTTACTATTTATATCATGCTGTGAACACAAATGAAACCTAGACAGTCCTGTGTTTTCCTCTTAAAAAATAGATTACCTTGAGCATGACTCACTTCCCTTCTAGTTCTGAATCTGCCAGCAGCGGATGTGAGGTGAGATGGAGTCAGCCTGGCTGTGGAGGCGGAGGAGAGGTTTGCTCATTCTTCCTTTTATCAAAATACTACTAATGAATGAACAACAGTGTTCCAGAGAAAATGGATAGAGTCTTTCAAATGATCCTGACCATTTTTAAAAAAGGAAAATCCATTGTAAGCAGAGACTATTTTTTTCAGGGTGTTGAACCCAAGACCTTCACACTAAGCTACATTCCTTAAAAAATTAAAAAATATTTCGAGATGGTCTTTCTAAGTTGCATAGGATGGGTTTGAACTTGAGCTCCTCCTGTTTCAGCCTTTCAGAGTAGTGGGATGACAGCCATGTGCCACCATTCCTGGCAGAGACTGATCTTTGATGACCAAGCAGAGAAGGTAGAATGGAGGGAAATAAAAACTATTTGTTACCATTAGGATATTGATTGAGAAAACTAAATGCCAACAGGGTTCTTGGTGACTTTTTGATTGAATTTCTGTTACTTCTAGTATTGATTTTGATTAGAATTATCATTTTATCACTTTTGACATATTATTTAGTTATATCTCAATGGAGATTTGGCCATGGCTGTTATATCTACAGTTAATTTTACTTTACTATATAAAAATAGATAAGTATGATAAATATTTGTTTGTTTGTTTTTTGAGACAGGGTCTCTCTATGTAGTTCAGACAGGCCTTGAACTAACTATGTAGCCCAGGCTGGCCTCAACTTACAGTGATCCTCCTGCCTCAGCCTCCTGATTGCTGAGTTTACAGGCATGCACCACCACGCCCAGCTGTATGATAAAATTATAAGAGAACTTCAACCAATCTAATTGAAGTATCTTTTTTTTTTCTTTTTTTCTTTTTGGTACCCGGGATCGAACTCGGGTCCTTGCGCTTGCGCAGCAGGTGGTGAAACCACTGGGCTAAATCCCCGGCCCTAACTGGAGTATCTTGCTGTATTCACTTGATGAATAGAGATGTTAATGTGAAAGTTTATAAATATGGGATCTGTAAAAATTAGAGCTCAAAGAAGGCACGTATTAGAATCACCCTTTTGTTTCAGGTCTTTCTCATTGCTTTATATGATTGCAATGATTTATTTTTTTAAATTTTATTTTATTGGTACATTTGAGGTATACTATGATTTGTTTTTATTTTTTGATATTTCTGCCTTTTATGGCAGACGAAAGACCTCTGAATTAGAAAAAAGAGGAAAGGGGGAAAAGAAGATATAGTAACTAAATCCGTATTTCTCCTTTACTACTTAGAATGAACAGTTTTCTACTAGGAGAGAATATTTAAGTTCTTTTTGGATTCGTATTTGCCTATTTGCATGCTCCAGTGGGCATTCAGAAGAGCACCTTCCTCTCCGTTAGGAATGGACCGTGGTCCAGTTTGGGTGTGGAGTGTCTCCCAAGGCCCATGTGTGAAAGGCTTGCTCCTCAGCACGGTGCTGTTGGGAGGCGGAGGCAGTGGTCCAGGTGGGGCCTAGAAGGAGGTTTCAGGGCATTGAGAGGGTGCGCTTGAGGGGCACGGTGGGACCCTGGTCTCTTCCTCTTTCTCTCTTTCCTTCCCTGGCCATGAGGTGAGGAGCTTTATTCTGCATTGTCTCACCACAGGCCTAAAAGCAATGGAGCCAGCTGTTCATGGACTGAAGCCTCCAAAGCTGTGAGCCAAAATAAACTTTTTTCTTATGAATTTATTTGTCTCAGGCCTTTTACTGTAACGGAAGGCTAACAGGGACTGACTCACTGGAAGCCAATAGTAGAGATCATATATAATTGACAGCAGAGACATTTTACTGCAGCTTTGATCCAGTTTAACAGACTCTTTTCTAGACACAATCCACTTTCTGAATCAGAAGACCAGTATTCTCATGCTTGCTCTCATGTTCAAGCTGTTCTGGTTGTTTTAAAATTTCACAGAACATATTTTATTGTATGACTCTATTTGCTTAATGCAAGGTACAATGCATGATGTGATCTTTTTTGTTGTAAGTGTATTTGCCAGTTTAATAACATTCTCTTTGTGGGTATCGGATATTTTGTCCCAGGAACAGGAACCCTGACCAATATGGCTACCTATGCCAGGCTGTGCCGGACTAGCAGCAGCGGGTGGGTAGAGAGGTGCTTATACTCGTCTCTGGCCTCCTGGTCTCCAGCCTTACCTTCTGGTGAAATTGGTTTCCTAGGATTCAGACTCTCAGACAGAATTTCAAGCAGGCAGTTTTCTGAGTCTTGCTCTTGGGAACAGCACCTAGGAAGGAGCAAAGAGAACAGGATGGGGCAGTGGGAGAATGTGAACTATGATGCAGAGTCACAACAAAGGGATGGCCCTACAGAGAGACCTGAATTTAGGGTAGAGGGTGGACCTTAATGTTCTTGTACAGAGAGCTCTCATAGAGCCCCCCACCTCCACCCTGCAATGGGACGGGAGGGTCTGTGGGCAGGGAAGACTTGTACATATCAACGTTGTGTCTTTTCCAAGCAAAATGAAACCACGCTTACCCAGGATAAATAGGGACCAATATGCTTTCCTTGCTGCATGGGTTTGGACAATTGACTCAGGGGTGGTGTTGTATTAGGACTCAGGGCTGGCTACTTTCCGAGGCTACTTAGACTCTCAGCATCTGCCTGAATGAGTGGAAGTCCGTGCCTTTGGCCATCACAGTCTTCATCCTGGCCACTCATGCCCCCAATGTACCAGCACCAAGGTGGCTGCTGCCTGACCAGCTGAAGTCCAGAGCCAAGACGTCCCGTCTGGTAGGTTGTTTAGGGTTCTGTAGGGGGTTGTGGTCTCGTGTTACCCAGCAATCTCTGCACTTTGTGTCCCTCCCACAGTCCCCTCCACATCCCCCTCCTTAGAGTGCCTCATCCCAGACCCCTCAGTCATCCTTACCAGCCAGCAGTGCCTTCTTCCACTTCTGCTCACCAAGTGGATGGTGAGTGTGGCGGTCACAGTCTGTCTGTTGAGAGGCTGACCCCACACTGCTGTCTCTCAAGTCCAGTATGAGTGGGGCTCTGGTGCAGCCAGAGGCCAGTTTTGGCTTACACCAACATACCAACTGCTGACACAAGGGCCATGCTCGGCCTTACTCCTTCTTGTAAGCTGGCCTCAAAGGCTCCCCAGCCTCCAATGTGGCCACAGGTGTTAGTTGAGAGTGCAGCACTGATAACTGGGAGGCATCGTGTTCAGATTACTGGCTTGTGACACCCACCTGTTCCATCTTACTTGCTCCTGATGCACCCATAAACACCCTTTCCTTCTGCAGTAGATTGCTGCTGAGTCCACCTGACCTTGTGCCTTGGTGGGTCTGACAGAACCTACCCATCATGGCAGTTCTGGCTCATAGTCACGTGGTTGGCTAGGATCACATACTCTGTTACTACCAGGGCCAGTAGTGCACCAAGAGCCATTTTTTTCCGAAGACATAATTATCTGTCACAACAGGTAGGCCTTGCTTCAGAACTTGCTGTCAACTCCACGTAGTCTTTCCTCATCCACAGGAACTCATGATATCACAGGGCTTACTGAGTTGTGTGGCTCAGTGGCAAAGTCTCTGTACCACAGCAGAGGGGGGGGTTGACCTTTTCGGCAGTCCCAGCAGAGGCTGCAGCCTGGCCACAGGAAATTCTGTAGGTTTTTGATCAGACAGTCTAGATTTGATGTCAGAATGGGGATATAAAAGATGGCATCCATTGGTCTTGTGGCCACTGCCTTCTTTCTTTCTCAGTGGCTCACTCTGTATGCAGTGTATTTCTTTTCCTACTTTAGTTGGCCCACACTCACTCTGCAGAGTACTTCTTTTCAGATCACTTTTCTCTCTTCTTTTATTACCTTTAATAAATGTAAAACCTCACAGTTTTTCACTTGTCCAGTTCTTTGAACAGGAGCTTGGTAAGGGTCCCTGGAAAGAGTCCACAGCAACTCAGTATGCCGCTAACAGTATTATAGGAATGTGCCATGGCACTCAGCAATGTGAAAGGTTTTATCAGTCAGTGGGAGGCAGCAGGAACAATGACAGTCTTAGGAGGCCAATGGAGGCCAGGTTGCCATGGCCCGGACTGTTCAGCTAGGTGTCCAGCAGGCAAAGACAAGAGGGGCTCTTGTGGGATGGGCCTTTCCTGCCAGGGTGTGCCCCTGCTGGGATCCCAGGGAATGTGGTGGCCTGAATTTGACAGAGAGGGACAGAGAAAAAAATATCTTTCTTGTTCTCTCCCAATAACCATGATGTGGGGGCTTGAGCTTCAACATATGAAACTTGCAAGGACACGGTTCAGTCTACAAGGCTTCTTTGCTCACTTGTCCATCTCTGGAGCTGATTACCCTACTGATAGTAACACTGAGTAAGGCTGATGTGACCTTGGTCCAGCTAGGTACTTTTCTTTCAGTTTTTGATTCTTTGTTTAAATTTGAGAGTCAACTTGATAGATTCTCCATCCATAACCAACGGAAAACATTCAGCCCTCCACGTAGGGTAGATAATGTTCATTGCTCTTCTGTATTTTTCCTTTGCAAAGGATCAAGCCTGGTTTATGAGAGCACACCTTGTGCTGTCTTGATTTTCGGTTTTCTTGCCATCAACACTGATGGGCAGGATAAGCTCTGGGATCTGAGGGAGACTGTGGAGTTCATGAATGTAAAGTTTAGTCTCTTCATTCTTCCCTTGGGGTGACTTGGCTGAGCCTGTTTCCAGGCCGTGATGGACCTGGAGCTGTACGTTAATCTTTCGGTTCTATTCAAACCTCATTCTCTCTGTCTCTCTGCTGCTCTCTCTTGGCTTTGGGATTATGTCAGATTGGAGGGATGTGTGCACTTCCACACTTGTGTGTATGCACACAGATATGAATTCAAGGAAGGGAGCTGTGAAAGCAGCTCCTCTCATGTCATTACCTAGTCCTTGTCCAGGCCACCATCAGCGTGAGAACTTAAGTCCTGCTCTCATCGCAGGTTTACTGCGGAGAAGAAAGGACTGCCACCAGCCTATACCCTTAGGGTCTCACACATGAGCTTTCCCTTCCTTGCACAGGCGTAGCTTCAGGAAGCCACGGCAGTGGGACAGACATGAGGCCCTCACAGCCTTGACTCTCTTATCCCACTAAACTTATAGGACTGTTCTTGTTTCAGGTCCTAAAATTTTGGCACTTGGGTCATTCATTTTGGAGACTGATTAAATAGCATTAGTTAATTTAGAAAAAAATGTCTTCAGTGTTGGTTGACCTGGGCTGCTACATACATTTTTTAATGGTATTGTATATCTTTGATCATTATGCTTGTTTTAATTTCTTGGAAGGGGGTAAAATGTGAAATATTTGTGTTCAATATTTAAGCCCTTATCCTTGTATAATTAAAGTTATCAAAAAATTTATCTAAAAGTCACATAGGACCAATTTTAGTGCTATTTAGATTCCATTGAGAGGAAAGAGAAGAGACCATAATTCCAGAGATACAGTAGTATTAAGGGAAGAGCATTTAATGACTTTTTGTTTTATACATAATAGTATAACTCAAAGTCACGTGGTGTCTCTTAACACCTTGGGTTCTGTGTAAAAGTAAGTCTGTGCATCAACAAAATTGACAAGCCTATAGGTAGACTGACCAAGAAAAAGAGTAGATTCAAATCATTAACACTGGGGACATTGCTAGACATAGTGGCGTATACCTGTAATCTGAGCCTTCTGGAAAGTGAGTGAGACCCTGTCTCAAAGTAAAAATATAAAAAGGGGTGGGGATGTAGCTCAGTGCAAAGGCCCTGGGTTCAATATCCAGTATCACACACACACACACACGCACACACGCACCCACGCACATGCACACACACAGACATTATTGACCATAGAGAAATACAAGTGATCACAATGGAATCCTATGCCAATCCTATGCCTAACCTAGACAAATACCTAGGAAGATATGAATGGACAAAACTGAGTGAAGAAGAATTAGAAAATCTAAAGAAAACTTATAACAAGAGATTGAATTAATAGCTGGATGTGGTGGTGCATGCCTGTAATCCTTGCACTCAGGAAGCTGAAGCAGGAGGATTTCCATGAGCTCGAAGCCAGCCTGATCTATATAGTGAGACCTTGCTTCAAAAAAAAAAAAGAGATTGAATTATTAATAACAAAAAATTAATTACAAAGAAAATCCCAGGCCCAGAAGGCTTCACTCCTGAACTCTACTAAACGTTTAAAGTAGAATTCACACCAATTTCTTGCAAACTGTTCCAAAAAACAGAAGAGGAGAGAATACTTCTCATCACCTTGCTACCAAAACCAGACAAAGACATTATAAGAATACTATAGTCCATTTTTTTTGTGAATACAAATACAAAACTCTAAACAAAATACTAGCAAATCAAATCCAAAATACTAGCAAATATCCAAACCAATTGGATACTTATGTCCAATATAAAATGATTATGTACCACAATCAAATGAGATTTATTCCAGATACACAAGTCTGGTTTAATGTACAAAAATCAACCCATGTAATATGCCAAAGTAATAAGATAGACAACAAAACTCACAAATCATTTCAATAGACGCAGGAGAAACATTTGGCAATATCCAACATTCTTTCACGACAAAAACACTCACCAAACTAGAAACAGAGGGAATTTTATCAACCTGATAATGGTGTCTATGAAAACCTCACATCAAGCATCATGCTTAATGGCGAAAGACCGAAAGAAAGCTTTACCTCAAAAATGTGGAAAAAAGAAAGGATACTTGTTCTCACTACATCTGTTTATCATGGTCTTGGAGGTTTCAGCCAGAATAACTAGGCAAGAAAAAGAAATAAAGACATTCAAATTGAAAAGGAAATAAAACTATTCACAGATGTTGTAACAAGTATATACAACACTCTAAGCAATTTGCACACAGACACACATTGTCTTAGCCACTTTTCTCATCACTGGGACACAATACCTGAGATCCACAACTTAAAGGAGAAGTTTACTTAGACTCACTGTTTCAGAAATTTCAGTCCATGGTTGGCAAGCTCAAATGCAGAAATGGTGTGATGGAAGAGCCTGCCACAGAGGAAAGCTGCTCAGGTCATGGTGGCCAGGAAGCAAAGAGAGAAGGGAGGAGCTGGGGAGGGAGGAGCACCCTTCCAAGCCACATCCCCAGCGGCCCACTTCTAACTAGGTCTCGCCTCCTAACAGTGAGTCAGCTCTGAACTTATCAGTGGACTAATCCACTTGTGAGTATAGCACCCCCATGATCTAATCACCTTCCAAATAAATGAGGCTTTTGGGGGACACTGGACCTAAACCATAACACACACAATTATTAGAGACAATAAATGAGTTCAGGAAAAATTAATTGTGCATAGCTAATTGACTTCATATTTCCAGTGGAGGAGCAGAGTGAGTGAGAGGTGGTGTGAGAGCAGGTGGTCAGGAAGAAGACAAGGAGGCAGATCAGGCATTGTGAGGTTGGGCATACCCTGCTGCAAATCCTATGGCACATTCACTGGACAGTCAGCACAGGCCTAGGTTATAAGGTACGGGTGTACATCAAGTTCTAGGTGAAACTGTAGTTCTCAATAGAGCTAACAGGTGGAACCAAGGTCAGTTGGTTGAGACCTTGAACACTAATGTTCTGAAGTTTGTTTTGTTTTTTTGAGACAGAGTGTCACTGTGTAACCCAGGCTGGCCTGGAACTCTCAATGATCCTCCTGCCTCAGCCTCCGAGTGCTGGGATTACAGGCATAGGCCACCACACCCAGCTCTAATGTTCTGAAATTTGAGGTGTTTCTGATCAAGGTGAATCCACACAATTTAGGTCAATAGCTCAAGGACACCATTTTGTTTTCAATGTAGGCTGCTACCAAGTACTGTATAGGCTTAAAATCAGTGTGAGGAATCAAAGATTTCTTGGGGGTTGTTTGAATACTTTTCTGAAATAGCTGTCTTGAAATGCCTCCTTAAATGTTTTAATTTTTTCCAGGCTGCTTACTAAGAAGTTTTATTTTTTCCAAATAGGGACAAACACTAAGTGGAGTAAATAATTTTGGGCGTGGGAGTAAGGAGGATACAGATAATTAAATACAGAACAAAGATTGTTACATCTGTTAAATTCTATGACTGGAGGGGATTTAAGAGAATTAAAGGATTTTTTTAGCACTATTTTTTCCCAAGGAAAAAATTCTAGTAATTTAATCATGTTCTAAAATCCCAATTTTAACTCAGACACTCACCAGACATTTGATTCACTGTAGGGAATCCATTTATAAAGTATTAGTAAATGGCTTCTAAATACCATTCCATACTCTAAAATAAAAACAAAGCTTGAAATACTTAGAGATTTGGATGTCCACTTTTCTTGTTTGTGTACCTTTAAAGCAACATAAATTGATTTATTCTATACTAATGTTCCGTGTCTTTTAAAACAACCTATTAATGTGTTTTACCAGCCCATCCATATCAGTATATATGTGTCCACTTTACTCTTTTAAATGGCTGCATTATAATCACTTTAGCTCTACACACATTCAGGTTGATGTTTAGTTTTCAGCGTTACTCACAGTGCTGCAAAGAATACATTTGTATGAATATCTCTGCATATTTCCATGGGAGAGAGCATGTATGAGGAAAATTGCCTCTTACTGTGATTCAATCTATTCAATCACTAGGTAGTAACTGGTGATACTGAGATCTTTTTCATATGTTTCTGACTCATTTGGGTTTCTTCATGGAATTTCTTTTTTAGGGGGATTTTTTTCCTTATTGATTTTGTAGAAACTATAAATTTTTGATGTCAATCCATTTGTTTTATGTACACTGAAAGTAGTTTCTCCTAGACTCAATTAATTAATGTATGTATGTATTGCTTATATTCTGTTCCATAATTTAGAAGATACTAGTTGTTTGCCCACAGGTAAGTGTTTCTCTTCCTTTTCAGTTGTCTTTCCTTTCCTTGTATAACCTCATATTGCGATGGACAGAAGCAATAGTGGTAGTGGGTATCTTGTCTTGTTCCTGCTCCATCAAGGATATGCTGTTAACTGGTCATCTGCTGATCACCTTGTAGTCTTATCTTGTTGGCTTGCCAGCAGTTTTTAATTAGGAAAAGATGTGTTCATATCCTTGCTAGAATGAACTGCATTTGGGTTACCTTGCTTCACAAGCCACTGGACCGTGAATCAGCTGCTCAGGACTGGTTGGGTTACTCATGTCTTCAGTTTTGTCTGGCATCTTTTCAGGTAAACTCTCATTTTCTCCACACCATCCTTCATCCCCAGCATGGTGGCAGCTCTAGGGTGGATCTCATCTGCCTGCAGACTGGTTTTTTCCCAGTTGTCCCCATAGCATTCAGTGCTTGTTCAGTTTTGGGGTGTATTTCCATCTGAGAGCCAAATCATATGTGGCTCTTATTGGCTAGGATCTTTCACAGTATTTACCCTAAAGCTAGGGGGTGGGATCTGCCATACCCAGATCCCATGGACTGCTGATGGGGAGGGATGTCTTTCCATGGAAACTGTTGCGCTGTGAAGGCAAACACTATTGGTCTTAATGACACTGTCTTTTACATTAACAACCTTGCAGACAACCCAGGCTCCTGGCCTTCCACACATATAGATCATGCTCATTTCTCACCCCATTTGCAAAGTACTCCCTTTCCTGTTAGTTTTGGAAGTCTCAAGAGGGATGGCTTACATGTGCTCACAAACATGTCCATCATTCCTGTTCCCACGGCTCCTTAGGGAATGTGCTGGTGTGTGCCAAGGGTGCCTGACCCAGTTCTTCACAACTGTTGTTGTCCAGCAGCCCTGGCTTTGTCTAGCAGTGTGCAGAATGCCCCCTTCCTGCTTTCCGAGGTGCTCTATAGCATGTGTTTTCTATAATCTTTGTGTCTATAGGGCATAGCATGATAAATTGTGGATGTCTTTGATGGAGTGGTAGATAGCTGGAGTGGTAGACACCAACAATGATGATTGATATTAAGGAAGTTTTTAGCCCTTACCTCCAACATCTTATCTAATACCTAGTTTTTCTTGTCTTTTTAAATACAGGTCAAGGGAAAGAGGTGATTTAAGTAGTCACAAAAACTATCTTTTGCACTGTAATAGTCTAGGTTCTCCAGATAATAGAACCAATAGGAAACATGCATGTATGTATTATAGGATTATGGAACTAAAAAATCCCGATTTGCAGTTGGTAAGTTGAACAGAGAGTTGATGGGGTAGTTCTTATCTGAGTCTGGGTCTGAAGACAGGAGAAGAGCAATATCCAAACTTGAAGAAGGCAGAGAGAAAGAATGTTTTTAGTTGTCTTTTTATTCTACTGCGGGCCTCAGTGGATTGGAGGAGGCCATCCACACTGGGGAGGGCCATCTACTTTTCTTAGGGTAGAGATTCAAATGTTACTCTCATCTAGAAACGCTCTCATAGAAAACCCAGAAATATCATCATCCAATGGCTCAGTCAAATTGGCACATACATCAGATAAGCATCACATGTATCATGCAAATCTTTTGTGAGAGTTAGCTGAACTTCCTTTAGCCTTTGTCCCTGGACACTGTGCCACCCTTTCTTAGGTCACCATCACTCTGATGTTCCACCCCCCTCTTTCAGCTTTAATAACCATTAGGTAGACTGACTACCCTGTGCATATTGTAGCAACTTATCCTAGAGCACCTAGATTCCAAGAAATAAAAGGAACAAAGTTGTTCAAGGTATGTCTGGGCAGAATGATAGAACTTCACTGAAAGATACAAGTGAATGAGGAAGAGATTGTGTGCATGATTCGGAAGACTTTATATAAAAATTGTGACCTTATTTGGAAAGAGGGTCTTTACACAGATAACCAAGTTAAGATTAGATCACTAGTATGAGCCCTAATTCAATATGACTAGTGTCTTTATAAAATGGGAAAATGTAGACATAGACACATATAGAGGGAAGATGATGTAAAGACACGGAGAAGATGGTCATCTGACTAGAGCGATGTGCCCATAAGCTAGGAAATGCCCAAGATCGGCGGGAAACAGCAGACGGCAGACGGAGGGAGAAGGATCCTCCACTAGGGCTGTCACAGGGGAGCAGCTCTGTTGACACCTTGGTTTCACACTTCCGGTCTCCTGTAATATGAGAGAATAAATTTGTATTGTTTAAGCCACTGTTAGCTTTCTGTCACTGTGATAACCTGAGACAATCAACTTACAAGCAGAAAAGGCTTATTTCGGCCCATGATTTCAGAGGTTTCAGCCCACGATTAGTTGGCTCCATTACTTTTATCGGGGTTTTTTTTTTGTTGTTGTTTGGTACCAGGGATCGAACTCTGGACCTTGAGCTTGCAAGGCAGGTGGCGGAACCACTTAGCTAAATCCCCGGCTGGCTCCATTACTTTTGAGGCTGTGGTGAGGCACAACACCATGATGGGGAGCTCATGGTAGAGCAAAGTGGCTTATCTCATGGTGGCTGGGAAGTAAAAGAGAGAGAGAAAGGAGCTGTGTCCTCAATATTCCCTTTTAAGGCACAGTCTCAGCCCAATTCCCTCCATTAGACCCCATCTCTTCTGAACTTTTTTTTTTTTTTTTGGTACTGGGGATCGAACTCGGGTCTTCGCGCTTGCGCAGCAGGTGGCGAAGCCACTGAGCTAAATCCCCGGCCTAGACCCCATCTCTTAACAGGTCCACCACCTTCCACTAATGCCAAGCTGAGGACCAAGCCTGCAACACGTAAGTCTTTGGGGCCTTTTTTCCAGATCTAAACTATAGCATCCAGCCAGTCCGTGGTACTTTGTTATGGCAACCTCAGGAAACTCAGAAAGACGTTTTTTTTTTTTTTTTTAAATGACTTTGGGATATATTACAATATCTTAATATGCAAAAAGCCCAAGTCACAAAGGAAGAGAATGGTAAATTTGACTATATTAAAGTAAAAATCTTTACATTAAAGTCACTGTAAAGGTGGAAAGTCAAACCAAAAAACTAGGAGAACATTGCAGCTTCTATAATATGCAAGAACTGTACTCAGGGATGTGTAAAATCATAAAACTTTTTATGGGATATTTATCCAATGGAATATGATACAGAAATAAAAATGAGTAAACTAGAGGTAAACACATCACCATAGGTAAATCTTAAATATAGAGCAAAAAAATACAGCTTGTAGAAACATGTGCTATGATATTTGTATAAAATTTTAGAACATACAGAGTAATATAATACTGAGTGTGAGCCACTATACACATGTAGCAAAGATGTAAGAGCATGTCTGGGGTGATGGAAACAAAGCTCAGAGGTTTCTTCTGGGAAGTAAGGTGGACACCTGGTGTCAGCTTGATCTGTAGTATATTTATTAGAAAATGAAGCAAATATGACCAAAGAATATTTATCTTCCTATTCATGTTCTTGGAATAGTTCTTTAATTAAGTCACTAGACCATTCTGACTGTGTCCTCAGGGTGAAAGCAAGTGGCCTGACTGAGTGAGGAAGGGGTGGTGGTGCATCTGAACACCGGAGACAGCCTCTTAAGCCTGGGAGAAACAACTGTTCATAAATGCAGTAAAGACCTAAACTGAGGACCATGGCAGGACCTTGGCCGTCCATTGTAAGCGCTCTGTGAAAAAAATGGAGCAGCAGTGAGGGACTTGGTGGGTTTCACCTTTAAAGAGGAGGCCAGGTGGGCCTTGGCGAGGGTGAGGAGGAGCTGGACAGAGAGCTGGAAGAAGCCCAGAACCCTGCAGAGGAAGAACAGAGAGGAGGAGGCCTGTGTCTCTGTGTGTGTGTGTGTGTGTGTGTGTGTGTTTTGAGTGGGCAGAGGCCACGCCTGGCTGCTTTGCACTTTTCTGCCCAGTTGAGCATTTATTTTCTCCCAAGACTAGGGTCTCTAGGATGTATAAAGGCCAGAGTGAGGCTCTGGAACAGAGAAGAACATTCTGGAAACTTGCAAGTGGATTTTTCCTCAGGGATGTGGCAAAATGATTCACTTCAACATTTTGAGTTTAAGACGAATTTGTATAACACTGAGATTTGACTTTCGGCTGTGTGTTATGAAAGGATCCTTGTCACTGTCGTGGGCTGAAGGGTGAACTTGTTGCCAGAGCAGTTTCCCACAGATGCCTGGCCTCAGGCTCCTGGCAGGGCTTAGGCACAGTGTGGATGTTGCCTTGGGGAGCCCTGAGTCCCCCACATGCTGCTTATTTTGAGAAAAATATTGGTGTATTTTTTAGAATTTATAGTCATCATTTTGATCTGTTTTTTATTGGGAATTGCAAGAAATATGGTTTTAAAATGAAGTGAAACAAACTTAAGTTTGACAAGGAGACTGCAGTGGCCTGAAGACCTTAACTCTTCTGAGACTGGACATTGAAGTCAACGCACGTTGAGGTCTGCTTGAGTTGTTATTTGTAAATGCTGTACATGTTCAGAAGCCTTCTGAAATGTCATCTGCCAAGCAAAACACAAAACAAATCCCTTAGGAGCCTTTTACAAGCTGAAGACCCAAGACAAGACAGAGTGTACTACACAGTGCAAAGAAAGTGACAGAATGTTCTACATGGTACAGACAAGATGTGAACTGGTGGGTGGTCTCTGGGAAGGAGAATCTATATGGGAATTTATTGAAGGTTGGTGTTGTCCCTTTTCTTCTCACTACGGGTAGTTAAACATTCAATGAGTGCAACATTGGAAAGTCTTATTTTTTATTTTCCCCAGTTCAGTCACTAGGAGGAGCAGGTGCCTAGCAAGTCCGTGTTGTTTTCTAAATCCTTGTGAATTTCTGGAATTGCACTTTTAAAATTCAAGTTGGGTAAATTCTCAGATCTGATTTCTATCCTTGAATGACTGTTTCATTTAGCACAACTTTTCATTTGCTGTAGGAATGAAGTGAGATTATATTGAAGGATCTGCTGAAATAATAAGAGTAGAAGACTATATGATTTTGCTCTTTGCTTCTGTATTTTAATAATGGAATTGACTGAAAAATCACTTAAAATTTGGATCATAGTTTCAGATGCCTTCGGTGCATCTGTACCACATACCTGGGTGGGATATTTCCACTTGTGGAACTGGTGGAGAAGTGCAGATGTGTTTGGGACAGGTTTCCATGTATGAAGTGGGTGAACCATGAATAATTTTGGTCAACCATTTTGTTAATTCCTTTAATTGTAAATATTTTGGGAGATTATTTTTTTAACTTAGCTTTATCAAATCTGGAAGTGAATTTTTTTCTGTATGCCTGTCATCTCAGCTTATGAGGTTCTTAAGATTGAAATGTCTTGGGAGTATAGAAGATAATGATTTGTTAGGGTGTTGGGATGCTAAGGGTATTAAAAATTACTTTCATTATCATGTCTTTATTAGGGTAATACCAATAATACTAATGGCTTGAGAAATTTTGTTTTTCTTCGATTTTAAGATCCAGTGCTTTGACTAGGGGTGTAGCTCAATGGGAGAGCACTTGCCTAGCATGCATGAAGCCCTGGGTTTCATCCCTGGTACTGAATAAAAAAAATCAGGTGCTTTATCTTGGCCCTTTCAAGGGTGTAAATATTAATCATTTTTCCTAAATCCCCAATTCTCCTTATTGTTGGTAACATTTATATTTAATGGTAGCAAAAATGTATCTACATGTAAGAATGTCACTTTCATTGCATAAATAACTTGAGAATGTTTCTATTGAGCATATTTCTATTAATGAATGTTAAATTCAGTTTATTTTTCATACAAAGTTGTGTTGTATTATAATTATTAGAGGAGATATAATTTTGATCAACATAAGCTTATTTTTTCAAGTGTTATATGACATCACATACTTATAGGTTCATTTTTTTATATTCATGATATGCTTTTAAAATATTTTATATGTGACGTTAAAAAAATCAAATTCACTACTTTTCAAATTACCATGAAAAAAGTAACACTGTTCAATAGGACTCAATCAGTGCTACCTTTTTGAGTTAGGAGACGTCTTTTATGCAGTAGATTGGAGGTTTTGTTTTTTGTTGAAGTGAATGTTCCTTTGAAATATTTCACTCTGACAAACTCAGACATTTTAAAGTTATCCATCCTGTGCAAGTATCCGAATTTCCCCAAAGGGTTTTCTAAAATGTTTCCATTCCTAGTGTGGTAAGTGTGTGTGGGAAGAGGAAGAGCAGAGAACATTTATCATCAGAAGAGTGAGTTTAAAAAATGTTTTATTTCTGAAAGTAACAGCTTTTCTCCATGACAAGAGACCCTGGAGCTGCAGTGATATTTTAATATCTGGAGCAGGAGTGTCCTCGGTGCCTAGGACAGAGGTGCAGCTCTGTTGGCTTGTGTTGCCTTCACTGGACTAGAGAAAGAAGTGGGGTACATAAACCATCGCTTCATGGCTGTTGCAGTTAGATGCTTTCTCACACCGAGAGGGAAAAGAACGGGAGCACCTCACAGACTCCATAGAGCACCTGCCCTGCTAACTTGGATGTGACAAGGGAAGGTGACCACTTTGCTGTATGAGTCTGGGCTGTGATTTGGTCATTTGCTGCTATGTCTGAAAAAGCAATGAGCCCCATGGAGCCCCTTATCCTGCACATGCTTGGCCAGGATAGTGGTTGTCTTGGCTGTGACATAACAGAATGGAATGAAGATGAATCTTAATCTGTCTGAAGATTGTGAAGTTGAACATTAAGGGCTTAAGTGGAAGACATCCAGACTGTCCATTAATACATCAAGGGCAGTGTTATGGTTTAGATCTAAAATGTTCCCCAAAGCCTCATGTGTTTGGAAGGTCACTGGATTATGGGTGCTTAGCTGACTTGTTATTTGGTGGGGGTCTGGTCAGAAAAGGTGGGTCGCTGAGGGCATGGTCTGGAAGGGTATAGCTCTGTATCTGATTTCCCTCTTCACTCTCTTTGCTTCATAGATGGCATGAGGTGAGCAGCCAGACCCTCCTGTTATGCCCCTCTGCCCAGAGCTGGCTGATCATGCAAAAGACTGAAATCTCTAAAACATGAGCCAAAATAAACCTCTCCTCCCTTTAAGTTGTGGGTGTTGGGTACTTTGTCCCAGCCACAAGGAAAATAAGTAAGACAGCCAGGCAGCAGTAACAGCATGTGGGATTTGGGTCCTGCTCACTCACTGCTGGGTCTCTTTGACTTGATCAGAGGCATTTTAGAGGTCATAGAAAACACTGCACATGTTTTCGACGAGGAAAGAACAGTTCGGTGATTGGCAGATGAAAAATTTAGATTACTCCTTTCTTCCTTTTTCTGAAATGGCATCCTGGATACAAAGGCCATGTTTTCCCTAAGAGGTCTCTCTTGCCATTAAATGAAGCTATGTGCTGACCTTGTCCTTGCCCTGACCTCTGCTGTTATGGCCTCCTTTGTTGCCCCTTTATCAGAATCTTTGCTCTGAACGTATTCTTTCCGTTCTGTAGCCTGGGATTTCTACAACCCTTGCATTCGATATTTTGATTCTTTATCTATTTGCCCATTACGACCACTCTGCATGCTTGCTGTGTGTTCCAGGAGTCTAGAGAGACAGCTGTATTAGAAGAATAAGATAGTAAAGTATTGAAATCTCAAAGAGCAAGTGTTTCTGGAGACTGAGCATCGTGTAAGAGCTCCTGCCCTATGGGCTTGGAACCCATAACTGAGGACACCCTTGGGAAAGATTTAAAGATCCCGAGAGGCCCCATTTTGTCATGATGCTCTATTCTAGATTGAGACTGTGAAGCAATCAATCATTATGTCGGAGAAGCTTGGATTTGTATATAAATCCCGAATTTCTAGGAAATGACATCTTATGATCCGGGACTTTCCTAGACCAAGTTCAGTTGAAGCTACAGGGCTTTGAAGATGACTCAGATGTTTACCTAAAACTTGAGTGTCTGCTTTTTGTTAAAGTACTTTTGTCTTAGTTACTTTCTTGTTGCTGGAACACAATACCTGACACCCACAAATGAAAGGAGGAAAGGTTTATTTCACTTCATAGTTCTTAAAGGTTTCTGTCCGTAGTTGGCTGGTTCTGAGGCAGGGTGGCATGGCAAAGGAGCATTGCTCATCACATGGCAGGCAGGAAGCCCAGAGAGAGGGAGATCCACTGCTGCTGAATATCATGGTCCTATGATCCAATCACCTCCCAACAGCTCCACCTAGGAGCACATGCGGCTTCTGGGGGGATGGAGTTGTGGAGACCTGAGCCTCCACCCCCACCCCACTCTTTTTGACAGCTCTAGGGATTGAACCCAGGGCTTTTTCACTGAGCTACATCCCCAGCCCTTTCTTTTTTGGTTTTGTTTTGGTTTGTTTTGTAGTTTGAGACAGATTCTTATTAAATTGCTGAGTTGCCTGGGTTAGGCTGAACTCCTGCATCAGCCTCCCAGACTGCTGGGATTACCTGGGTGTGCCACTATGAATGACTATAAGGCCCCTTCTTTTTTTAAAAAAATTGATTTTATTGGTACATTTTAGGTATGAAATATAATGACATTCATCATTGGAAATTTGTACCTTTATGTAATCTATCTTGGTTCTTACTTTTCCTCATTCCCCTGCCCTCCCTTTAATCCCTCCATCCCTCCCTATTTACAAAGATGTTGTTTCCATTTTTAAAATTTTCTCATATTAATTCCTTTCCCTTCCTTCCTTTCCCCTACCCCTCCCACTTCCCCTTCCTCTTTTCTTCCTATTTCACCTTATCTATTATACCTTTTAGTCATTATTTACACTTTCAGTTTCTCACACTAGAGAAACTATTCAGCATTTACAGGTGTGTCCTATTTATTTCACTTAAGAGGATGGCCTCAATGTGCATCCATTTAGCTATAAATGTCTCTAATTTCTCATTTTTTATGGCTGAGTAGTACTCCATTTTATAAAAAAAACACATTTTCTTTATCCAGTCTCCAGTTGATGGGCAATTGGGCTGCTTCCAAGTTTTAGCTATTACAAATTATGCTGCTATGAACATGGGTGCACATGTATCACTGTGGTATGATTCTTTAAATTCTTTGGGGAAGATACCCTGCAGGGGAATAGCTGGGTCAAATGGGACTTCTAGTCCTAGTTCTTTGAGGTATCTCCATACTGATTTCCATAGTGGTTGCACCGGTCTACACTCCCACCAGCAGTGGAGCAGGGATCCTCTTTCCCCACAGCCCTGCCAGCATTTGTTATTGGTTGATTTCATGATAGCAGCCATTCTTTCTGGAGTGAGGTGGAATCTCAGCATTGCTTTCATTTGTATCTCTCAAATGATGTATCTCTCAAGTGATGTTGAACATTTTTTCATATGTTTATTTGTCATGTCTACTTCTTCGTGTTAGAAATGTCTGTTAATTTCAGATGCCAGTGTTTTGACTGGGTCTTTAAATTTGGGAGGTCTGATTTTTTTAAGTTTCTTTTAGTTTTGAGATAGTAGACCTTTGTCTGAGGAAGAGCAGGTGAAGATTTTTTCCCACACTGTGGGTTGTCTCTTCACACTGCTGGTGGTTTCTCTTGCTGTGCAGAAGCTTTTTAGTAAAAAGAGATCCCACTTGTTGATTGTTTGTGCTAGTTCATGGGCAACTGAGGTTTTGTTCATGAAATCTTTTCCTACCCCAATGTCTTCAAGAGTTCTACCTAACCTCTGTTCCAGCTGATTCAGCATTTCTGTTTTTATATTTAGGTCTTTAATCCATTTTGATTTTAGTTTAGTGCATGGTAAGAGATATACGTCTAGTTTTAATTTTTGGAAAGTTGAAACCTAATTTGTCCAGCATCATTTATTATAGAGATTTTCTTTCCTTCAGCAAGGGTGTTTGGCTCCTTTGTCAAAGATGAGATGGCTGAGTGTGTCTGGAGTTGTTTCTGCATCTTCTAATCTGTTCCACTGGTCTTCAGGTCTGTTTTTTTGCCAGCACCATGCTGTTTTTATCACAGTACCTTTGTAGTATAGTTTCAAGTTCGGGGTTGTAATACCCCCTGCCATGTCTCTGTTACCTAGAACTCCTTTTGCTATTCTGGGTCTCTTCTTGTTCCAAATGAATTTTTGGATTGTTTTCTGAAGTTCTATGAAGTATGCTGCTGGGATTTCAATTGGGATTGTATTGAATCTATATCGCAATTTAGGAGGTATAGCCATTTTCACTATGTTGATCCTTCCTACCCAGGAGTAAGGAATGTCTTTCCGTTTTCTGATATTGTCTTCAATCTCTCTTTTCAGAGTGCTATAGTTTTCAGAGAAGATGTCTTTGATTTCTTTTGTTAGATTGATTCCTAGGTATTTCAGTTTTTTGGATGCTATTGTGAAAGGAATTGTTTACCCTATTTCTCTCTCAGTGAATCTGTTGTTCTTGTAGAGGAAAGCTATTGATTTTTGTGAATTGACCTTGTATCCAGCTACTTGACTGAATTTGGTTATTAAGTCTAGAAGACTTTTGGTGGCATTCTTGGGGTCTTCTATGTAGAGTATCATGTCATCTGCAAATAATGACAGTTTGACTTATGCATTTCCTATCTTATTTCTTTTATTTCTTTCTCTTGCCTAATTGCTGTGGCTAATGTTTCCACAACTATATTGAACAGTAATGGTGATAGTGGACATCCTTGTCTTGTTCCTGATTTTAGTGTGAGGGATTTCAGTTTTTGACCATTTAGTATGCTATTGGCTGTTGGTTTTTCATAGATGGCTTTTATCAGATTGAGGTAGAGACCATCTATTCCAATTTTTTGTAGGGATTTTATAAATGCATGTTGGATTTTGTCAAATGCTTTTTCTGCATCTATTGAGATGATCATATTGTCCCTGGCTCTATTGATATAGTGTAGGGCACAGGGAAAGGGGACTTTACTAGAACCTCTGCAGTAAGTTCTAGTCTCCTGCGAGCCACGGCAGCACAAGGCAAATTACAGGAAAGGTAGAAAAATGAGACTGAGAAGAAGCTGAGCTTTGGGTCTGATCAGTGCTGCTCTGAGCGGCAAAGATGAAAATCCCCAGTTTACAGCACCTTTTATTCAGTACATTGGGAGAAACAAATGTAACAAATGACTTGCAGAGAGTTCAGTACATCCTGCATAAACAAGATGTAACAATCCAAGAACAATGAGGAACTGAGTAGATGTTTGTTCCTCCCAGGATGTTTTCATCTGGTGTAATCTTGTCCTGGAGAATCACAGCATCACCGGGTCATTGAGGTCTCAGTTGTGACCAGAGGCCAAAATGGAATTATGTCTTGGAATTCCATAGCTGGGCTGTAGGCAGGTGAACTAGGCTAACCAAATGATTTTACCCTAAAATTATGTAGCATTGCTCCTGACAATATAGTGTATTACATTGATTGATGTGCGTATGTTGAACCATCCCTGCACCCCTTGGATGAATGCCACTTGGTCAGGGTGTATGATCTTCTTGATGATCTTCTGCATTCTATTTGCCAGTATCTTACTAAGGATTTTTGTATCTATGTTCATTAGTGAGATTGGCCTATAGTTCTCTTTTTCAGTTGTGTCTTTCTCTGCTTTTGCAATCCAGGTGATGATTGCTTCCAGGAATGAATTCAGGAGTATTGCTTCCCTTTCAATTTCATTGAAGAGTTTAAACAGCAGTGGCAGCAGTTCCTCCCTAAATGTCTTGTAGAATGCAGCAGTGAAGCCATCAAGACCTGGGCTTTGCTTAGTTGCTAAGTTTTTAATTACATTTTTGATTTCATTGATTGATATTGGGTTGTTTAGAATTTTTAGGTCATTTTCATTCAACTTTGGTAATTTGTATGTATCTAAGAATCTTTCCATTTCTTCTGTATTTTCCATCTTATTGGTGTATAAGTTCTTGAAGTAGGTATTGATGATCCTCTGGATTTCTGCTGGGTCTGTTGTAATTTTACCCTTTTCATTCCTAACTGTATGGATTTGGGCTTTTTCTTTCCTTTTCCTTATAAGGTTGGCTAAGGGTTTGCCAATTTTGTTTATCCTTTTCAAGAACCAACCCTTTGCTTCATTGATTTTTTGCATCATTCTCTTATTGTCCATTGCATTGATTTCTGCTCTGATCTTTATAATTTCCTCCCTTGTATGAACTTTGGGCTTGTCCTGTTCTTCTTTTTCTAGAAGCTTGAGGTTCAGCATCATCTTGTTTAATTGACCTCGGTCTGTTTTCCTAATATGAATATTCACTGCTATGAATTTCCCCATAGACTGCTTTCATTGTGTCCCATAGATTCCAATATGTTGTATGGTCATTGTCATTTAATTGTAGGAACTGTCTGATTTCTTCTTTAATTTCCTCTGTGACACATTTGTTATTCAGAAGTGTTTTGTTCAATTTCCATGTGTTTATGAAATCTTGTGGTTTCTTTGGCTATTGATCTCCTACTTCATTGCACTATGATCTGATAATATACAGGGGATAACTTCGATTCCTTTGCCCTTACTTAAACATGTTCTATGAGAGAGTATGTGATCTATTTTGGAGAATTACCTGTGTGCAGCTGCAAAGAATGTGTATTGTAATTTTGTGGGGTGGAACACTCTGTAAACATCTGTTAAGTTCATCTGTTCAAGTGTTTTAGTTCTAGTATTCCATTGCTTTTTTTTTGTCTAGTTGATCTATCTATTTGTGACACTGGGGTATTGAGGTCCCCCACTACTAATGACTTAGTGCTTATTTGATTTTTCATGTCCGTTAGTATTTGTTTTATATAGTTGGGTGCACTAGTCTTTGGTGCAATATATTTATGATTGTCATCTCTTTCTCTTGGATTGTTCCCTTCATAAGGATGTAGCATCCTTCTTTGTTTCTCTTAATCAGTGTTGGTTTGATATCCACTTGATCTGCAAAGAGGATAGCTACTCCTGCTTTTTTGGGGGGGGGTTCCTGTTGCATGAGTATTGTTATCCACCCTTTGACTTTCAGTCTATGAGTTTCTTTTTGAATTAAGTCTGTTTCTTGTATGCAGCATATTGTTGGATCTTGCTTCTTGACCCATTCTGGCAGTCTATTTCTTTTGATTGGTGAATTGAGACCATTAACATTGATGGTTATACCTGATGTGCACTGACTTATCCTTGTCATGACCTTCTCGTTTTGTTGGATTCTCCCCCTCTGCATTTAATTTCTTGTAGTGCCTGACAGATTCAGTCTGCTGGGTTTTCTGGGGTTGTGATCCTCATTGTCTTTTCCTAGGATAATGTCTAAAATTTTTTGGAGTGCTGGTTTGGTATTCAAGAAGTTCCTAAGGTGCTCTTTGTCATGAAAGTATCTTATTTCTCCATCAATTTTGAAAGTTTTTTCCAGGGTACATCAATCTGGGTTGGAGGCTGTTTTCCTTTAGGGCTTGAAAAACATCACTCAAGCTCTTTTTGCCTTGAGGGTTTGTGTTAAGAAGCCTGCTGTGATTCTGATGGGCTTTCCTTTGTATGTGATTTGTTTCTTTTCTCTAACTGCTTGTAGTATTTTGTTCTTCTGTTGGGTTTCTGGAATCTTAACAATTATATGCCTATGTGTAGATTTTTTTCATCATGGGTAGTTGGAGTCCTGCATGCCTCACTTATCTGTATGTCAAGTTCTTTTTCCCTACTTGGGAGGTTTTCTGACATCACTTCCATGAACAGCTTTTTTTTCTTATGTCATCTGCACTCTGTCCTGTTTCTTCATTGGCTCCGATCAGTCTTATGTTATTCTTCTTTCCAGCAGCTGCTGGATTGATTTCTCATGGTCCTTTACTATTTTTGAGAAATTTTTCTTTTCCTGGTCAGTAACTGCAATCCTATCTTCTGTATCTGAAATTCTATCCTCACACTCACTCATTCTGCTGTGTAAACTTTCAATGGAGTTTTTAATCTCCTGGAAATCTGTTTGCATCTGCTTTATGGATTCCATTTGTTTCCTATATTGGGATTCCATCATGTTCCTCAGCTCCTCTACTTTTTATCTGTGTCCACTCATGATTTATTATGTCTAGTACTTTGGGCACAATCTCTGTTGTTATCTTAGAAATTATTTCTGATTTTATTTTTTCCAAATCCTCTTTCATTGGCAGTTCAGGAAGTCCAGCTATTTGAGTATCAGAGTGTTCCATTTCATTTCCCTTTGGGGTTGCCTTAGGTGATCTGGAAGTCTGGTTTTGAGACTTATTTACGTGTCTTCTTATTTCAAGAGATGTAGCCTACTCTGCCTTTGTTGAGGCAACTTTTTGCTCACCCAGTGGTCTTCAGTTCTCAGCAAGCCACTGAGCAACCTTTTCTCTGCTGCTCAGCAGTGTACCAATTCCTGGGTTCAGAATGGTTTCCTTCTGGGTCTCTGAGCTAGCCTGTTGTCTGGGTGGGCTTCTGGCTGGGGCCTATGCACATTTTGGATGGTATCTAGGCATGCCTCTGGCTAGGGCCTGACCCCCTATGTAGCCGTTGTCTGGAAGGGCCTTTGGCTGGGAGCTGTGCACCCCAGACCCTGCTGTCTGAGCTGAGTTCTGGCTAGGGTCTCCATGCACTTATTGATGGTATCGAGGTGAATTTCTTGCTATTGCTTGTGTACCTGTGCAGCTCTTTTCCAGGTGGGCCCTTGGCTTGGGCCAGTGTTTCTGAGCCTCTGGGGTTGGGGCAGATCCCTGGCTGGGATCTGCTTGCAGCTGCACTGCTCTGGTCCACACTGGTGCTCCCCCAACTAAGGTGGTGTGGTGTGCCTTTACTGCAGAGATTTTCTTCACTTTTCCAGTGGGCTTCAATTTTCATCACAGAGCCTCAGAGAGGCCCTCTTTCTGTTGTTCAGTTCTGTTCTATCTTCTGGAGCTCAGAAAAATGTCCTTTATGACCCCTGAAACTCTGAAGTGTGGATCCAGGTAATTGTTCAGCACAGCTGCACTGGGGGGTGGGTATGCTGCTGGTGCCTGTGCAGCTCACCTCCTCGGTGCTTGGGGGCAGTGGTATGGCAGCCCAAGAGGCTCACCTTATAAGGCCCCTTCTTAATGTCACTGTGTTTACAGACTGTTCCCAGAAGGAGGTTGGGAGGTTTGGGCCACTGTTTGGAGTTGGATCAGCCAACACTGACCTTGATGCTCTTTTGCCTGAATTATTTACAGGATTTATTGAGCTCTGGCAATTTGCACTAGTGACTTGCCCTTTGGAGAGGGGTGGCCACAAGTCCTCCCCAGATGGCCTCACTGTGCACAAGAGGACCAGCAAGGTTTACAGAGGATCTGAAATGCTCAGGTAAAAGGCACCAGAGAAGTATAAGGTATTGTATGGGCATTCTGTTGGTGTTTTACTTCCTCAAAGCCAAAACCAGGCAGAATTACTGAGATTGAGTTGGGGCTCTTCAGGGGCTCCTCTGGTCACTAGAAGTGTTTTCCTGTAGTGACCACCAGGCCTTTCATGTTTTGTGGCATCCACCCAGCACTTTTACATTACATAGATGCATATGGAAGGCTCTTGGGTGGTGCTTCTCAAAAGAAATAATTGTTTTTTTTCAGTTTTGCTCTGTAGAGTCTAATGTTGCTGGAAGAATTTGTTACTTTTCATATCATGGGTTCTCTTGAGGTGCAACTTAAAACTAGGTGCTTAAAGGTAGGTTGAGTTTTTTGTTTATGCAATTGGCTCACTTTAGTGTTGAGATGTACTCATTTTCAAGTCTAGAAAGCTTCATGATGGTTCCTGAAAGGGGAGCTTTCAGAAAATGTCATAGCTATAGTGAAATTGGAGACACTTTCTCTGCTATGACGTCCTGTTACAAAAGTTAAGATACAAGGGCTGGGGATTTAGCTCAGTGGTTCTGCAGCCTGCCTTGCAAGCACAAGGTCCTGCGTTCGAGCCCCAGTACCCCCCCAAAACCCCCCCAAAACCCCCAAAAGTCAATATACAGAGTTCAGGATGCTGTTTTCATTAACAGTAGCTGTTGGATTTAAACTTGGTTTCATACTCACAGAGGTTTTGGCCCAGGTGTCCCCAGGTGCTTCCCTGATGCTCAGTTGGAGGGGGTTCTGGTGTGATTTGCTCATTTTTAGCAGCCCTAGTGCCAGGCCCTGGGCAGAGGAGAGGAGGTGTTAGATGAATTCTGTGAAAACTATATCCTTTCTGTATGCAGGTGGCCTGTCAACCTCAGTCAGCAGACACTGCCTGGCTCTTTCATCATTGCATGTAAACTTCTTCTCCTCCTCTTCCCGTTTTCCTCCTCCTTCCTCTTCCTTCTCTTCCTTTTTTGAGACAAGGTCTTATTATGTAGTTCAGACTGGTCTTGAATTCACTCTATAGTCCAGGCTGGGCTTGAACTTGAAATAATCCTCCTGCCTCAGTCTCCCAAGTGCTGGGATTACAAGTGTGTGCCACCACGCAGGGGTCACTGCACATAAGCTTCTGTATCCCCCACTCTACCAGTTCCTGCTGGTTGGTACAGACACAGCTGAGGCATCCATGAAGAGGGACACTTGTGTCATTGCCATCACCTGCAGAGATGAGGGCTGCTTGTTGAGCTCTGGGTTTTCCAGGAGTAGTCAGTCACTGCCCCTTCTGTGTGCAGGTGTCTTCTTTGTTCTCTGAACTTTTTCAGGAACCAAGGGCCCATGGCAGAGTCTGGCCCAGCCTAGGCATTGAGAGAACAAGATTCTGGTCTGCCAAGGGCGTGTATGTGACTTGGGGAAGTGTGTGGGCTGGGCTCAGTTAATGAACTGTGAGATGACATCACTCGAAGGCCAGAGAGACAGGAACAGCCAGCCTCCTGGTCATTCTCCATCTCTGGAGCAAGAATTGATTGGAAGGGGGAGAGACTCCTTCTCTTTTTCCACTGGTCACTCATTTAGTGTCCCTGGCAAGATGTCACTATTTCTCTCAGTATGAATATTAATGAAGCACAGAGGAGGCATATTAATGTGTTTCTGAAGATAGCCTTGAAGAAAAACAGGTAGGGTTTGAGAAGCTGTATGTTTCCATAAGTAAAAAATTTTATCTTCTTATCCTGGGAACAATACTGTGTCTGTCAGTCAGCTTTCCACTGCTATAGTGTAATACCTGAGATAAGTAACTTATTTTTTTTTTTTACTTTTATTAGTACATGTTTGCAGTACATAATGACTACATTCACTGTACAGGATGGGTACATGCACATAACACGTTTCATTTCAGTTCCTTTCTTTTTCCACCCTCACTCCATCCCCCATTTATTTTTCCATCATCAGATTCATTTATTTCTTATAAGACCTTATAACATTAATTATTATATATACACAGATTGAAAAGTAGACTAACAGGCCAAAGAACATATAAAATATGTAAATGTACTAAGTCAAGGTACACTTTTATTTATTACTTTTAATTTTTTTGTTCATTTTATTTAACAAATCTGGGCCACAAAAAGTTAAATCTCTTCCATACACTGTATTCATGTATCTCAGCCTGAAGTAAATGCTTGCTTGGGAGCTTGTTTTCATAATTTTCTTTTTTTTTTTTTTTTTTTGGTACCAGGGATCAAACTTGGGACCTTGTGCTTGTGAGGCAGGTGACGGCTCATAGTTTCTTTTTAAAGTTCTCAGTTATCTCCTCCTTTTAACATTAGGATTATACCTAAAGAGATCATCAGCAAGAGACTCTCCTTTGCATGCTGCTTTTGTACCTCCATTTCCTGTCTCAACCAGTCTTCTGATTCTGCATTCTTTCGAGCATGATGAGCTGTTAGATCTGATCCTGCAATGATGTGCGGAAGTTTACCTGCTCCAGGAAAGGCGACCTTTTTGAATTTCTTGAAATTCTGTAGTTGATGACCATGATCATTATTGATCCCACACAGATTTCTGTAAGTGCAGTTATTAACCACCATTGATCCAAATTCAGTCATTAACAGCTTTTTTGGAAGCATCTCACTGCTGTCCTGAGGTTCATCATTATTAGGTATTTCTTTAGTTGACCACAGTGATTCTTTCTTGAGCTCACATTTCTTCCCAACTTCACTTTCCTGAGGTATTTTGTCACTTTCTGGTATTATTTTATCATCAAAATTGTTATTTGTTTCTATATCCAATCTTGGCTTTTTTCTAATGTTGACATCTTCTTCTTGTTTTTCAACTTTCACTTCAATTTCTAACTCTGGTCTTGTGTTCTTGAATAACTGCTCCAATGGTTCATCTTCTATGGCCAAATCAATTTCTTTTCTTCTTTTTGATCTTAGACTTTCTGTAGAAACAGATTTACTGTCAGTTTTTCACACTGGATTTTAAATCTTCATCATCTGTAAATAAGTTTTCTGACTTTGGGTCCATAGGTTCATTCTGAGATAGATTTTGCATTTTATTTTTCCATAGTGAGGTTATAGCAGGTTGTATTTGTTTTAAAAGAGAACAAGACATTTCTATTCTTGCTGATTTGGATGAAGACATTTCTTGGTTTTCTTCATCCCTTTCCCTTTTTTTTGAGAGATGGCTGAAAGTAGTTTCTAATGGTATTTGTCTGTTGCTGAGAAGCACGATCTCTACTTTTATTTACACTTGGGAATTTAGTTGGTGAAAGCTGATAGTTTTGGATATTTGCCCTAACCAGAGTATTTGATGCTATGTTATTATTGGAGCTTGTTTTGGGGTCTTCTTTTATAATGGACATTTCTTGTGAAGATGATCCACATTTTTGTTCCATTTTGGAGATTTTTATTTCTTTTGGCTTTTCACTTGAATACATACATATATGTGCCTGGTCTGATTCTGTGTCAGCTACATATGTTGCAGTGTTCTCAGGAGCACTTGACATGAGTTTTTCACTGACTGACCAGTCTTGTGAAAGGCTTGGCCTTGGAGTCTTTGTCTTTAATCCTATGCTTGGCTGGCCCTGAGGATCACAGTAATTCTCTGTAGTCATGAAAATAACTGCCAATCCAATTTCTGCTTCAGGAATAGGTCTAAGACCCTGCCTTTGGAGTATATCCATAATTGAGTGAATCCATTTTTCCTGGGAGTTGGGAATTAAGATCTGTGTATTTGTTATTCCTATGTCAACAACACAAATTCCAGGAGCTGAAAAAAAACTTCTTCATTTTCTTTGGTTAACAACCTAGCTTCTCCACCTCCAAAAACAACTGCTGAACTTAATTTCTTATGCTGTTCGGCATTTAAAAATACAAATGTTTTCCCTTTGAAGATTTGTTTTCTTTCCTGTCATCCTGACAGATTAATATTTTTACTTCCAATGGCTGGTTCATCAACAGGTGGGTAAAAACTTCCAATATTTGGAGGCTGTTTCTTGGACTGAACTGCTTTAACAAATTCAGTAAAATATTCTGGCTTTACAATCGGATGTTCACAAATAAGTGCACATAGTTTAATGATAACTTTAACTGATACCATAACAAGGTGAATGAATACATTCTTCTGTCCAATTGTTTACTGTAAGTCCTCCAAGTTGTAATATAGCTTGACTTAAAGCAGTTTTCCCAGAGACATCTAAACAAGAGGAGAGCATGCAACCAAAGGCTCATATTCTACTCTGAATTTACTTTCAAACACTCCAGAGGTAACTATCCCGTCTTCCAAGTTCGAGAAAGGCCATTCTGCAATTTTTCCCTCATTAACAAATGTACCATACTTAGAATTATCTTTTATTGTTAAAGTAGGAATTTCACCTGTTTGCTGCAAGTTAGTTACAGAAAAGTTAGCAGTTAACACAGCATGATTTCGACTGATCATTGTCAATTAAAATGGCACAGTTGACGCCCTACCGAGGTCCTGAGTCACGCGGAAGACGCCGAATCACCCCAAGGCAGACAGGCAGCCACCTGATTCCACATTACCAAGGCGCAGAGGACACCAGACCACCAGACCAAGGTACTGAGTCCCACTGTTCCCGGCCCAGAGGGAGGGGCTTCTTAGCCACCATCCCTACCGCTGCTCCCGGCCCCTGTCCCACCTCACCCACCTCAGAGGAGGTAATCCGTGCAGGCGCTAACAGCCCCCCGCCCCAGTCGAAATGAGAAAACACGTAAATAAGTCTCAAAACCAGACTTCCAGATCACCTACAGCAACCCCAAAGGGAAATGAGATGGAACACTCTGATACTCAACCACCTGGACCCACTGAACTGGCAACAAAAGGGGATCTGGAAAAAATGAAATCAGAAATAATTTCTCAGATAACAGGAGAAATTGTGCCCCTAGTGCAAGACATGATTAATAAATCTAGAGAAGAGCTCAGGAACATGATGGAATCCCAACATAAGAAACAAATGGAATCCATAAAACAGATGCAAATAGATTTCCAGGACATGAAAAACTCCATTGAAAGTCTACACAGCAGAATGAGTCAATGTGAGGACAGAATTTCAGATATAGAAGATAAGATTGCAATTAGTGACCAGGAAAAGAAAAATTGCTTCAAAATTATAAGGGAACATGAGAAATCAATCCAGCAGCTGCTGGATGATGCAAAGAAGAATAACATAAGACTGATTGGGCTCAATGAAGAAACAGGAGAGAGTGCAGATGACATAAAAAATCTCTTCACAGAAGTAAGGGCAGAAAATTTCCCAAGCAAGGGAAAAGAGCTTGACATACAGATAAGTGAGGCATATAGGACTCCAAATACCTTGATCAAAAAAAATCTACACATAGGCATATAATTGTTAAGATTCCAGAAACACAACAGAAGAACAAAGTGCTCCAAGCAGTCAGAGAAAAGAAACAAATCACATACAAAGGAAAGCCCATCAGAATCACAGCAAACTTCTCAACACAAACCATCAAGGGAAGAAGAGCTTGGAGTGACATATTCCGAGCCCTAAAAGAAAACATTCTCCAAGCCAGATTGATGTATCCTGCAAAATTATCTTTCAAAATTGATGGAGACATAATGAGAAAATGGAAAAATAGGAACAAAATCTTTGTAAATAGGGAGGAATGGAGGGGTTGAAGGGAGGGCTGGGTAAGGGTGAAAAATAAGAACCAAGAGAGATTATGTAAAGGTGCAAATTTCCAATGATGAATGTCATTATATTGTATACCTAAAATGTACCAATGATTAGAATGAATAATTGATAATGTAAAATAGGAAGAAAAGGTCCAAAGGGGTAGGGTAAGGGTAGTGGGAGGGGCAGGGGAAAGGAAAGAAGGGAAAGGAAAAATGATGAGAAATGGAAATACAGTCTTTGTAAAAGACTTTGTAGACTTTTGACTGGTGTTGAGTATGTTGTTGGAAGGAAAAACTGTGCCATTTTAATGGAGTTTTTCATGTCCTGCAAATCTATTTGCATCTGTTTTATGGATTCCGTTTGTTTCCTATGTTGGGATTCCATCATGTTCCTCAGCTCCTCTCTAGATTTATGAATCATGTTTTGCACTATGGACACAATCTCTGCTGTTATCTGAGAAATTATTTCTGATTTGATTTTTTCCAGATCCCCTTTTGTTGCCAGTTCAGTGGGTTCAGGTGGTTGAGTATCAGAGTGTTCCATCTCATTTCCCTTTGGGGTTGCTGTAGGTGATCTGGAAGTCTGTTTTTGAGGCTTGTTTATGTATCTTCTCATTTTCTCATATTAATCCCATTCCCTTCTATCCTTTCCCCTAGCCCTCCCACTTCCTTCCCCTTTGCCCCCTTTCTTCCTATTTCACATTACCTATTATACATTTTAGTCCTTATTTACACTTTCAGTTTCTCACACCAGAGAAACAATTTGGTATTTATACATGTGTGTCCTATTTATTTCACTTAAGAGTATCTCCTCAATGTGCATCCACTTCCCTCTAAATGTCTCTAATTTCTCATTTTTTATGGCTAAGTCGTACTCCATTTAATAAAAAAAGCACATTTTCTTTATCCAGTCTCCAGTTGATGGGCATTTGGGCTGTTTCCAAGGTTTAGCTATTACAAACTGTGCTGCTATGAACATGGGTGCACATATATCACTGTGGTATGATTCTTTTAATTCTTTGGGGAAGATCCCCAGAAGTGGAATAGCAGGGTCAAATGGGACTTCCAGTCCTAGTTCTTTGAGGTATCTCTGTACTGATTTCCACAGTGGTTGCACCAGTCTACACTCCCACCAGCAGTGGAGAGAGGTTCCTCTTTCCCCGCAGCCCTGCCAGCATTTGTTATTGATGGATTTCATGATAGCAGCCATTCTTTCTGGAGTGAGGTGGAATCTCAGTGTTGTTTTCATTTGCATCTCTACAGTGACCAGTGATGTTGAACATTTTTTCATGTATTTATTTGCTATTTCTACTTCTTTGTCTGAGAAATGTCTGTTCATTTCAGATGGCCATTTTTGGATTGGGTTTTTAAATTTGGGAGGTCTGATCTTTTTAAGTTCTTTATAGATTTGAGATAGTAGACCTTTGTCTAAGGAAAAGCAGGTGAAGATTTTTTCCCACATTGTGGGTTCTCTTCACACTGCTGGTGGTTTCTCTTGCTGTGCAGAAGCTTTTTAATGAGAAGAGATCCCACTTGTTGATTGTTTGTGCTAGTTCACGGGCAACTGAGGTTTTGTTCATAAAATCTTTTCCTACACCAAAGTCTTCAAGAGTTCTACTTAACCTCTGTTCCAACTGGTTCAGAGTTTCTATTTTAATATTTAGATCTTTAATCCATTTTGATTTTAGTTTAGTGCATAGTGAGAGGTATAGGTCTAGTTTTAATCTTTGGCAAGTTGAAGCCCAGTTTTTCCAGCACCATTTATTAAAGAGGCTATCTTTCCTCCAGTGAGGGTGTTTGGCTCCTTTATTGAAGATGAGATGGCTGAGTGTGTCTGGCGTTGTTTCTGCATCTTCTAATCTGTTCCATTGGTCCTCAGGTCTGTTTCTTTGCCAGTACCATGCTGTTTTTATCACAGTGGCTTTGTAGTATAGTTTCAGGTTGGGGATTGTGATACCCCCTGCCATGTCTCTGTTACCTAGAATTGCTTTTGCTATTCTGGGTCTCTTCTTGTTCCAAATGAATTTTTGGATTGTTTACTCAAGGTCCATGAAGTATGCTGTTGGGATCTCAACTGGAATTGCATTAAATCTATGTAGCAGTTTTGGAAGTATGGCCATTTTCACTATATCAATTCTTCCTACCCAGGAGCAGGGGATGTCTGTCCGTTTTCTGATATCATCTTCAGTCTCTTTTCAGAGTGCTATAGTTTTCAGAGAAGAGGTCTTTGATTTCTTTTGTTAGGTTGATTCCTAGGTATTTCAGTTTTTTGGATGCTATTGTGAAAGGAATTATTTGTCCTATTTCTCTCTCAGTGAGTCTGTCATTTGTGTAGAGGAAAGCTATTGATTTTTGTGTGTTGACCTTGTAACCAGCTACTTGACTGAATTTGGTTATTAAGTCTAGAAGACTTTTGGTGAAGTTCTTGGGGTCTTCTATATACAGTATCATGTCATCTGAAAATAATGACAGTTTGACTTGTTCATTTCCTATCTTTATTCCTTTTATTTCTTTCTCTTGTCTAATTGGCATGGCTAATGTTTTTAGAACTATATTGAACAAGAGTGGTGATAGTGGACATCTTTGTCTTGTTCCTGATTTTAGTATGAAGGATTTCAGTTTTTGACCATTTAGTATGCTATTGGCTGTTGGTTTTTCATAGATGGCTTCTATCAGTTTGAGGTAGAGACCATCTATTCCAATTTTTTGTAGGGTTTTTATCATAAATGCATGTTGGATTTTGTCAAATGCTTTTTCTGCATCTATAGAGATAATCATATGGTTTTTGACCTTGGCTCTATTGATATAGTGTATTACATTGATTGATTTGCATATGTTGAACCATCCCTGCATCCCTGGGATGCATTCCACTTGATCAGGGTGTATGATCTTCTTGATGATCTTCTATTTGCCATTATCTTATTAAGGAGTTTTGCATTTATGTTCATTAGTGAGATTGGCCTATAGTTCTCTTTTTCAGTTGGGTCTTTCTCTGCTTTGGGGATCAAGGTGATGACTGCTTCCAGGAATGAATTTGGGAGTATTACTTCCCTTTCAATTTCATTGAAGAGTTTAAACAGGAGTGGCAGCAGTTCTTCTCTAAATGTCTTGTAGAATTCAGCAGTGAAGCCATCAGTGCCCAGGCTTTTCTTAGTTGATAAGTTTTTAATTACATTTTCAATTTCATTGGTTGATATTGGGTTGTTCAGAATTTTTAGGTCTCCTTCGTTCAACTTTGGTAATTCATATATATCTAGGAATCTGTCCATTTGTTCTGTGTTGTCCATCTTACTGGCGTATAGGTTCTGGAAGTAGGTATTGATGATCCTCTGGATTTCTGCTGGGTCTGTTGTAATTTCACCCTTTTCATTCCTAATTGCATGGATTTGGGCCTTTTCTTTCCTTTTTCTGACAAGGTTGGCTAAGGGTTTGTCAATTTTGTTGATTCTTTTGAAGAACCAACTCTTAGCTTCATTGATTTTTTTGTATCATTCTCTTAGTCTCCATTGCATTGATTTCTCCTCTGATCTTTATAATTTCCTCCCTTGTATGAGCTCTGGGGTTGTCCTGCTCTTCTTTTTCTAGAAGCTTGAGGTTCAGCATCAGATTGTTTAATTGGGCTCGTTCTGTTTTCCTAATATGTGTAGTCACTGCTATGAATTTCCCTCATAAGACTGCTTTCATTGTGTCCCATAGATTCCCATATGTTGTACTGTCATTGTCATTTAATTGAAGGAACTGTCTGATTTATTCTTTAATTTCTTCTGTGACCCATTGGTTATTCAGAAGTGTGTTGTTCAATTTCCATGTATTTATGAAATTTTTTGAGTTTCTTTTGCTATGGATCTCCAATTTCATTGCACTATGGTCTGATAATATACAGGGGATAACTTCAATTCCATTGCACTTACTTAAACATGTTCTATGTGTGAGTATGTGGTCTATTTTGGAGAATGACCCATGTGCAGCTGAGAAGAATGTGTATTCTGATTTTGTGGGGTGGAAGACTCTGTTATCATCTGTTAAGTTCGTTTGTTCAGGAGTTTGATTGAGTTCTAGTATTTCATTACTTTTTTTTTTGTCTAGTTGATCTATCTATTTGTGCCAGTGGGGTGTTGAGGTCCCGCACTACAATTGTATTAGTGTATATATGACTTTTCATGTCCTTTAGTATTTGTTTTATATAGTTGGGTGCACTAGTGTTTGGTGCATAGATATTTATGATTGTCATCTCTTCCTCTTGGATTCTTCCCTTTACAAGGATGTAGTGTCCTTCTTCGTCTCTCTTCATCAGTGTTGGTTTGAAATCTACTTGATCTGCAAAGAGGATAGCTACTCCTGCTTTTTTTCGGGTTCCCGTTGCATGGAGTATTGTTTTCCACTGTTTAACTTTCAGTCTACGAGTTTCCTTTTGAATTAAGTGTGTTTCTTGTATGCAGCATATTGTTGGATTTTGCTTCTTGACCCATTCTGCCAGTCTATTTCTTTTGATTGGCAAATTGAGACCATTAATGTTGATGGTTATAACTGAAACGTATTGACTTGTCATTGCCATGACTTTTTCTTTTTGTTGGGCTCTCCCCCTTTTCATTTAATTTCTTGTCATGCCAGATGGGTTCATTCTGCTTTGCTTCCTGGGGTTGTGATCCTCAATGTCTGTTCCTAGGATATTGTGTAAAATTTTTTGGAGTGCTGGTTTGGTATTCACAAAGTTCCTAAGGTGCTCTTTGTCATGAAAGTCTCTTATTTCTCCATCCATTTTGAAAGATAGTTTTGTAGGGTACATCAATCTGGGCTGGAGGCTGTTTTCTTTTAGGGCTTGGAATATGTCACTCCAAGCTCTTCCTGCCTTGATGGTTTGTGTTGAGAAGTCTGCTGTGATTCTGATGGGCTTTCCTTTGTATGTGATTTGTTTCTTTTCTCTAACTGCTTGTAGACCATTGTTCTTCTGTTGTGTTTCTGGAATCTTAACAATAATATGCCTATGTGTAGATTTTTTTTGATCAAGGCTATTTGGAGTCTTATATGCATCACTTATCTGTACGTCAAGCTCTTTTCCCCTGCTTGGGAAGTTTTCTACCATTATTTTTGTGAAGAGATTTTTTTATGTCATCTCCACTCTCTCCTGTTTCTTCATTGACTCCACTTAGTCTTATGTTATTCTTCTTTACATCATCTAGCAGCTGCTGGATTAATTTCTCATGTTCCCTTATAATTTTGAAGCAATTTTTCTTTTCCTGGTCATTAATTGCAATCTTATCTTCTATATCTGAAATTCTGTCCTCACATTTGCTCATTCTGCTGTGTAGACTTTCAATGGAGTTTTTCATGTCCTGGAAATCTATTTGCATCTGTTTTATGGATTCCACTTGTTTCCTATGTTGGGATTCCATCATGTTCCTCAGATCCTCTATTTTTTTATCTGTGTCCTCTCTAGATTTATCAATCATGTCTTGCACCATGAGCAAAATCTTTGCTGTTACCTGAGTAATTATTTCTGATTTCATTTTTCCCAGATCCTCTTTTGTTGCCAGTTCAGAGAGTCCAGGTGGTTGAGTATCAGAGTGTTCCATCTCGTTTCCCTTTGGGGTTGCTGTAGGTGATCTCGAAGTGTGTTTTGAGGCTTGTTTATGTGTCTTCTCATTTCCACAGAGGGGTGTGTGTGTGTGTGTGCTTCTGGCACCCACGTGTCTCACCATCTGTGCCCTAGGATCTTGGGATGGCAGCGGGGGAGCTTCCTTCCAGGTGCTGGGACCTGCTCAGCTTCTCTGCCTTAGGAGCTTGGGATGGAGGCAGGGAGCTTCCTTCCAGGTGCTGGGACTGGCTCACCTTCTTGGCCCTAGGAGCCTAGGATGGCAGTGGGGGAGCTTCCTTCCAGGTGCTGGGACTGGCTGAGCTTCACTGCCCTAGGAGCCTGGGATGGAGGTGGGGAGCTTCCTTTCGGGTGCTGGGACTGGCTCACCTTCTTGGCCCTAGGAGTCTGGGATGGCAGCAGGGGAGCTTCCTTCCGGGTGCTGGGTCCGGCTGAGCTTCACTGCCCTGTGCTGAGTTTTGTGGATGTTTATAGTCTCATGACTGTGTTGCTAGTATAGAGATATCTTTAGTTGCTTTTCAGTCATGTACTTTGGGCCTGGGTAACTATAATCCTTTGCCACAGCCTCAAGATTTGACCACTTTGGTTATTTGGGCAAAGTAGGATGCAGTTTAGTTAGTCCAGCAACCAAGTTCTCTCAGAATGTACTCTAGTATTGTTAATGTCACAAAGGCAATCTGAGTGTTGGCTGACAGAAAAATAGTGACAATTATGTGACCCTATTAATATTAAGCAAAACAGCTACAGTAACATTGTCCAAGACAAATTAGGTATTAACATACCATAAGAACCAGTTATATACTACCCTTATTCCTAGAGAAGAAACTATCAATTACGATGTAAACATTAAGGTACCCAGGTATTGACTAATGGCTAATATGCACTACATGCAATAGCTGTATCTCTGCTAACGGGTGGACCTATTAGTTTTAGGCCTCTGATGCAGGTGCTAGATGGCAATGGTAGAGTGTGCATCCTGGAAGCAAAGAGATGAAGAGGAAGAAGTCGGGTCCAACAATTCCCTTCAAGGGCACACTCTTAATGACCTAAGGACCGTCCACAAGGCCCACTTCCAACAGGTATCACCACCTGTCAATAGCATTGCCCTTGTGAAGCCTTTATTATTTATTTATTTATTTGAGATTGTGAAAACTAGTTTTTTTAAAAAAAATTTAATTACTGCATGTTTGGAGTACTTAATGATTACATTCCTTGTGGGGAGTTGGTACATGTCCATAACACATCTTAATTTTTTGTCATCCCTTTCCCCTCCCCTCCTTCCTTCCCATTTAAGAAAGAGCTATCTCCCTACTTCCCATTATCTATCTTTTATGCTCTTTATTTATATTTTGGGGATCTCATAAAAGAGAAACCATGTGATGCTTCAGCTCAGGTGTCTGATTTATTTCAGTTAACATTATGGTCTCAATGTGCATCAATTTTCCTACAAAAGACTTAAGTTCATCCTTCTTTATGGTAGAGAAGTACCTCATTGTGTGTAAACACCACATTCATTTGTTGATGGACATATAGGCAGGTTCCAAGATTTAGCTATTAACATTCATTCAAAACCCAAACTAGCACAGGTACATAATAGATAAGGGTGAATATGACATGCCAAGAATGGGTACCTGTCTGGTAATCAGGGGACTGTTCCAAAATCAAAGTGGAAAATGAAGCTTGGGCTTCCAGTGGGAGGGCTATGACACTAGTCACCCCTTGGTACTTTGGCCTGTTCTCTATTTTGTTACTTTCTACCTTCATGAGTGGTTTAGGTCCAGTGCACAGTCTCCTTTCCTATTCATCACCTGCCCTTTGCTGAGGTGCCAGTATCTACTGGAGAGAGACAGAATATTGCTGCAAGTGTGAAGTTGTCCTTTATCCACACAGCTGTTTGCCTGGGGAGGGAGCTCTGAAATGCCGTGCTCTACTCTGTACTAGAAATCTGACTTTCAGTGGGCTTGGAGACTCAGGATTTGTTCTCATTGTGTCTTTCATCTGGCTTGTCATTTCTTTGTTTCATACATTTGAAAGATGCTCATACTTTGGAAACAAAGAAATGTTTCAGATATGTTCGGAATTTCCAGTTGCACAGATAGGTAACTTTCATGAGTATGGAAGTCTGGACTCTTTTAGCCTGATTGACTATTATGAAGAGACAACAGTGTCCACTATCTCACTGTGGATAACCCTGGGAAGATGGGTGAAAGGTGACCACTGGGTGCTTCTGCAGGAATTGAGCAGGAGAAGGGACTGGGCTTTCCTGTACGACAAGCCATAAACCAGAGAGGTACAGTTAATAATGTTATGGAATTATTGACAAGATCACACAGACAAATATATATTAAAATCTATATATCTGTATCTATATATATCATCTATCTATTATCTATCTATCTATCTATCTATCTATCTATCTATCTATCTATCTACCTATTCCTGAGATGGCATTTTTGTCTTTAGTCAGAAGCCCAAAGCACATCAAAGCCTTTTATTTACATTTAATAAACTTTACCATGTTCCACTGCCTCCTGTAAATACCACTTCAGCCCTCTCATATTAATTTAATATTCACTTGCTTGAACTATGCATTGTACTTAGACATAAGAGTGATTGGCACTGGGGTTTTATGCACTGGTCTTTCTCTTGGTGTGCTTAGAGTGCTTTCCAGCAGGTCACATCTTTGGTATCTTTTCCTCACCCCCAACTCTGTCTTGCACCCCTGAATGTGTGACCATCCATACGTGGTGTTTAGCTGTTTATTCATTGATGGAAATTTGAGTCCACCTTTTGATTGTTGTATGTACAAGTATTTCTCTGAGTGCTTGTTTTCCATTCTTTTAACTAATTAGATTTGTACTTTTAGAAGAAGTTTCTTAGTGGAAGTAATGGTAAATTATGGCCATTTGGATCATCCAGGTAGTTAAACTTCAGTGCAGTATAAGCCCTCAAATATCTGCTTTGTTCAGTTTCTCTCTCTCCTTCCTTCCTTCCTTCCTTCCTTCCTTCCTTCCTTCCTTCCTACCTTCCTTCTCTTACCCATATCTACCTCTATCTCATTACTTCACTAGCTCCTTCTTGGATGGACCCTTTTGTATTTCTGGTTACAAAACTTTACTCTTTTTTTTGGTACTGGGGATTGAACTCGGGACCCTGAGCTTGCAAGGCAGGCGCCGGAACCATTGAGCTAAATCCCTGGCCCCTATTGCTTTTTTTTATAAAAGTGATACTCTTCATTGATAGATTTTTCCCAAAATGCCACACATTTAAAAAATTTTCTTTTAGGACAAATTGATCACAGTGCTGTCATCTAGGTGTAGTTGGATGGCATTATTCCTGCCAGAGTATTAGAAACATGTAGTGGACAATTCCATTGTAGCTTTAAATGCCTCTGCCCTGCTTTCTTCTGATAACTTGACCCTCTGACCTTCTAAATAATGAAAAAAGGTGGCTAAAATTTAATGACTATTTGAAAACTGAAGATTTCTGCTTCAAGTTCTCTGATGCCTCCGTGATACCATGTGTAGTTTGTTTTGAGGCTGTGAGAAGAAATAGAAGCAACTGTTGCAAGCCTTTCTATCTATATAATATTTATGGATGAATATTTTAGGAGAAAAGTACTAAACCTCTCTGATGGATTCAAATAAAATGGGCTTATTTTGTCTTATTCCTTTTTTGCCAGCACTATTATTTTTTCTCTCATGTGAGAGGTACAAGGGGGAATGGAAAGATGATGTGGGCATCTGGAGTCTGCTGCCAGTCTCCTCTGACTGTAGCTCACATTTGCAAATAAACAGCCATGTCCCCTGGTCCCAAAGACCCATAGTACTCACTGGTGGAGCTAGCTGGACTCTATCAAGCCCAAAGCTTTGACTGGGGAGCTTTGAAGATCTGAACAAGACATAAAGAGTATTTTACAATCTGTCTTTTACAAGTGCTGTGCTGGAATTTTTCGCTAGACAAGAAAGGATCCCAGCAGCAATTTTGCAAAGGGTCAGAGCACAAACGGACAGTTTCCCTTGATTCCGCTGGAAAACACTGCTTCACAAGACACCATAATTCTTGTTCCCTCACAGAGGAGATAAGGAGAGGTCTGGTGAGGGCTGCCTCTTTCGGTGGGCTTCCCTATGATAAGAGAGGAATTTCCCTCCCATAGATTCCTGGCACCAGGGACATTCGTAGCTTCTGGGGGGTGGTGGGGTGATGTGAGTGTCTGGGACCCAAAGTCACAGGTGATTTCAACTGACTTTGGTGTATAAAGATTTTGGTGTGGGGAGAGTTTGTGAACAGAGTGCTAGGAGACTTAGTTCACAATGAGTAGCTGAGGATAGGGTTTTAGGAGCTGCTCCAAAACAAGTCTCTTGACTCCACTCGAAATGGCATGGCCAGGACAGGGCTGTGTTGTGACTGTGAACTAATTTAGAGTCTCTTCACTGCCACTGGACCTTGTCATTTCCAGCCCCCACTCAATATCATCTCTTTTTTTCCTCCTCACGTACTTTCACTTGGAACAAATGAAATGTAATTACGGTGACTAGGAGGGTATCTTTCTCTGAGCTAGAATCTAGCATAAGAGAAAACAGTTTGGGAGGAGAGAAGGAGCATGCAGGGTTGGGAATCCCTCCTCTCTCTTTATCTCCTCTCTTCTCCACTCTGTCAGGTTTATATATAGTGGAGTTCACACAGAGGAAGAATTGGATGACTAACAGACACAAGCACTCTGGTGGGACCTTTTTATCACACATAGGGCAAATGGAAGGGACCTTGTAGCTGCAGACCACGGTGCAGAGTGGTGGCCAAGGGATTGTTCTCCACTCTTTCTTTCCGCTCCTCCCCTGCCTGCCTTTGCTGGCAATGAGCAGCCTGTATGCTCCATTAATCTACTCCTCAAATTCAGAAAATGATGCCGTGTGTGTGTGTGTGTGTGTGTGTGTGTGCGCGTGTGTGTGCGCTGAGTTCACGGGGGAGGGACAGTGTGAAGCAGCTACTTGAGGACAGAAGGGTCATCAGATGGAGCATCTTCGGGAAGTTGTCTTCTTTTTCTCCATCCTTTCTAGTGAGGATAAAGTGGTTCCCAAGAGACTTTTGGTTTCCTTTTCCCTTATTTTTGTTGTTTTCAAACTCTGTATAATATACACATAATTACATGTTCAATGTCAATAAACTCATCTCGTTTAGGCAAGTGACTACCATCCTCTTTGTGTCTGTGGATTCCTTCCTGAGACATTCCTTCTAATACCTAAATCTTAGGTTTACCTTTTGATTTTTTTTTTGCAGTTGTACCATGTACATATTTTGTCATAAAGAATATTTAGTTTGTGTTTTTCTTACTTTTGAACTTAAAATAAATAGAACCATGTATTGGTTACATAACCATGTATGTATTCTTCTGTGACTTCCCCATTCTACTAAATTTTTTTGTACCCAAGATAATCCATGTTATTTTATGTAATTATAGTTTGTTCATTTTCACTGTCATATAAATTTCAGTTGAAGGAATACACAATTCTTTTGCTGATGGGGATCTGATTTATGCCTAGTTTTCTGCTATTACAAAGACAGCCACAAGAACATTCTTTTATATCTCCTTGTGTATGTAGGCAACATCTTTGCAAGGTACTTTCTTACCAAGCAGTCAAGTCATAGAGTTTATACATTTACATTTCCTAGATTCTGCCAAATTGGTTTCCAAACTGATGGAGTTAACTCTCTGCTAGAAGCACGTACAACTCCTAGATGTTCCTCATCCCTTCCAAGTGTTGACACTGTCAGATGTTAAAATCTTTGCCAATCTAGTAGGTATGGTGAGTGTGGTGGAAGTGGTTTCTCTTTGTGGTTGTTAATATATATTGGGTATATTTTCATATGAGCAGTTTTTTATTTCTGTCTGTGAAGTGTTTTGTAACATTTCCCCCATTTTCTTTTTCTTTCTTTGGTACTGGTGATTGAACTCAGGACCTTGTGCTTCCAAGGCCAGGTGGCAGAACCACTGAGCTAAATCCCCGGCCCTCCCCGATTTTCATATTGGAATTGTTTGTACGTTTTTTTACTTAATATAGTTCTTTATGTGTATGTTCTAGACAGTAATCCTTAGTTATAACTTCTAACAGTTTCTTCTCCTAGATATTCGCTTTTCTTTTCATCCATTTTTAGTATCTTTTTACAGAATATAATTTTGAAATTTTAATTTAGTAGAAACTGCATGTCTGCATGCATGCACATGCGGGTGTGTATGTATTCCAGTACTGGAGATTGAACCTAGGGCCTTTGGTATAACCTTAGCCCTCTTTTATTTTTATTTTGAGACAAGGTCTCACTAAGCTGCTAACTTTCTAACTTCTTTCCTCAGCCTCCCCAAATGCTAGGATTACAAGCATGTGACACCATGCCTAGTTAGAAATCACCAGTCTTTTATGTTTTAGCTTTGGTATTTTAAGAAATCCTTCATTGCCTCAATATGTTCATATTTTGTCTTTTCAATTTTATAGTTTTGCCTTTCTCATTGGTCTTTAATACTGTTGTGTACAGGGTGTACTAAGAATCTGATTTATTTTTTTCCAAATGTATAACCAATGTTCCAGCACTGTTTACTAAACAACCTATCTTGTCTCTACTAATATGTAACGCAGGCTCAGACACCAGAAGTTTCCATGCATATACTGGTCTGGGCCAGCTTTTCTCCTGTCCTAATCAATCTGTCTGTTTCTGCATCACTATCACATTATTCTACTTTCTGTAGTTTCACAGTAATTCTTGGTATCTGTGATGTAAGTCCTGATATATTCTTCAGGAATATCTTGGCCATTCTTTACTTTTACTCTTCACATATATTTTAAAGTTTATCAATTACCACAAAAAACTTGTTGGGTTTTAGTTGAAATTTCACTGAATCTATAAATAAGTAAGTATATAAGTATCTTTGTTGTATTTAGATGATTATTTGATTCTTTTAAAAGTCTTTAACAAAAGTTTTAGAATTTTTCTCATAAAATTTTTAATCTTTTGTCATTTAGACTTGTTTAAAAATATTTTTATGTGTTTCTTTTAAAGAATACATTTTCAAACTATTTGTTGCTGGCATATAAAAACCCTATTGATAAAAAACCTTTTATTTTGAAATAATTGTATAGAAAAGGAAAGAGAGTACAAAGGGTAAGAAAGTACAGAGAGGGTCCATATACCTTTCATCTAATTTCCCACAATGGTGTTACATCTTATGTAAATAAGTACTAAATCAAAACCAGGAAATCAAAGTAAGTATGTGCGTGTAGTTCTGTTTTATCATATGCATAGGTTTGGTTAATAATCACTTCATCAAGAAGTCTCTGCCTGAGCTTCCTCCTGTACGGTTTTCTCCACCAGCTGCCACTTCCCCTGTCATCATTAACTGCTGGCCACTAATCTTTTCCTCATTTTTACAGTTTTATTATTATCATTATTATTATTATTATTATTATTTTTGGTACCAGGGATCGAACTCGGGTCCTTGCACTTACGAGGCAGGCGGCGGAACCACTGAGCTAAAACCCCGGCCCATACAGTTTTATTATTTTAAGAATTTATCATAAATGGAATCATATAGTATGTGACTTTTTGACATTGGTTTTGTTTTCACTCAACATGTGGATCTTGCTGGTCACTGGTGAGCAGCATTCCACTGTACAGATGTATCACAGTTTGCCTAAACATTCACCTATTATAGGACATTTGGATTGTTTACAGCTTTTGGCTATTACAAATAAAGTTGCTATGAACAATCAGGTACAAGTTTTTGTGTGGATATAAACTTTTATTTCTCTGGAATAAATACTCAGGAGTGCAGTTGCTTTATAGTATTGTAAATGTATCTTTCATTTTTAAACAAAATGCCAAACTGCCACCAGCAATGTATGAGAGATCCTGTTTTTATGTATTCTCACCAATATGATAGTCACTATATTTAATTTTAGCAGTTGTAATAGATGTGTAGTGATATCTTATATATTCTTTTCTTTTGGTACTGGGGATAGAACTCCAGACCTTGCACTTGTGAGGCAGGTGGCAGAACCACTGAGCTAAATCCTTGGCCCAATATCTTTTTTTAAAAAATTCTTTTATTGGTACATTTTAGGTGTACAATACATTTACGTTTATCATTGGGTGCTTGTACCTGTAGATGATGTATCTTAGTTCTTATTTTTTCCCCCATTACCTGTGCACCCCTCATCCCCTCCACCCTTCCCTATTTACATAGATTTCATTTCCATTTTTTTCTTTTCTCATAATTTTTCCTTTCCCTTCTTCCCTTTCCCCTTCCCCTCCCACCACCACTAAACCTTTGGACCTTTTCCTATTTCAAATTATCAATTATTCATTTTAATCCTTACTTACAGTTTCAGTTTCTCACACTAGAGAAACTATTCGGTATTTACACATGTGTGTCCTATTTATTTCACTTAAGAGTATGGCCTCAATGTGCATCCATTTAGCTATAAATGTCTGTAGTTTCTCGTTCTTTATGGCTGAGTAGTAAGTACTCCATTTTATAAAAAACCACGTCTTCTTTATCCAGTTTCCAGTTGATGGGCACTTGGGCTGTTTCCAAGCTTTAGCTATTACAAACTGTGCTGCTATAAACATGGGTGCACATATATTGCTGTGTTATGATTCTTTTAATTCTCTGGGGAAGATTCCCAGTAGGGGAATAGCTGGGTCAAATGGGACCTCTAGCCCTAGTTCTTTGAGGTATCTCCATACTGATTTCCACAGTGGTTGCACCTGTCTGCACTCCCACCAACAATGGAGAAGGGTTCCTTTCTCCCCACACCCCTGCCAGCATTTGTTATTGGTTGATTTCTTGATAGCAGCCACTCTTTGTGGAGTGAGGTGGAATTTCAGTATTGTTTTCATCTGCATCTCTCGATGACCAGTGATGCTGAACATTTCTTCATATATTTATTTGCTGCTTTTACTTCTTTGTCGGAGAAATGTCTGTTCATTTCAGATGCCCATTTTTGAATTGGGTGTTTGAATTTGGGGGGGGGTCTGATTTTTTTCAATTCTTTATATATTCTCAATAGTAGACCTTTGTCTGAGGTACAGCTGCTAAAAAGTTTTTCCCACATTGTAGGTTGTCTCTTAGCTCTGTTGGTGGTTTCTCTTGCAGTGCAGAATCTTTTAAATAAGATGAGATCCCAGTTGTTGATTCTTTGTGCTAGTTCCTGTGCTACTGAAGATTTGTTCATAAAGTCTTTTCCTATGCCAATGTCTTCAAGAGTTCTACCTAACTTATCTTCCAGCAAGTTTGGTGTTTCTGCCTTAATATTTAGATCTTTAATCCACTTCGATCTTAGTTTAGTGCATGGTGATAGGTATGGGTCTAGTTTTAATCTTTGCCCAGCCCGATATCTTATATATGCTTAATTTTAATTTCTCTACTGGCTAATAATGTTGAACATGTTTTCATGTGCTTGTCATTCATATGTTCCTCTTTAGTGAAGTGTCTCATTTCTGACTGGATTGTTTTATTATCATTATTACTATTACTATTATTATTATTATTATTATTATTATTATTATTATAAACAGGTCCCTCTATGTAGGTTGGGATGGATTTGAACTCACTATGTAGCCCAGGCTGGCCTCAATCTCTTGGAAATCCATCTGCCTCAGCCTCCCCAGTGCTGGGATCACAGGTATATGGCACTGTTCCCAGCTGTTTGATTTTTTATTATTGAGCTTTGAGAGTTCTTTATAAACAGAATGCCTTTATTAGATACAAGGTTTGCAGATACTGTCTGCCAGCCATCTTCTTATCCCTTTAACAGTATATTGCAAAGCAAAAGCTTTTACTTTTGATGAAGTCCAATTCACTGATTTGTTTTTCTTTCATAAACCATGTGTTTGAGGTTAGGTCTGAGAACTCATCCCATATCCTAGTTCCCAAAGATTTTTTCTTAAAAGCTTTGGAGTATTAAATTTTATGTTTTAATCTAAGATTCATTTTGCATTAATTTTTATATGCATTATGAGGTTTATTTTGGGCTTCATTTTTCTTATAAATTATAGATTTCCAATTTGTTGAAATAACTATTCTTTCTCCATGGCAGTACTTTTGCATTTTTGTCCAAAATTCTTTGGCTGTACTTCTGTGGATCTATTTCTTGTTTCTCTCTTCTGTTCCATTAATCTGTATGCTCATCATGCCATCAATACTACAAGATCTGATGAATGCAGATATTTAATAAATTTTAAAATTTCATAGAATTTTTTTCCTACTTTGCTCTTTTTCAAAATTTTTAACTCTTTAAGTTTTAGAATAATTTTGTCTATATCTACAAAAATGTTCCTGGGATATTGATAGGATTTACATTAAATCTCTGTCAACTTGGGGAGAAATGATATTTTGTGATGTTTAATCTGTAATTCTGTAAGTATATTCCTATACTTCTTTAAATCTTGGATTTCTTTCATTCATTAGTGTTTTATAGCTTTCTGCATACAAATCTTGTACATATTGTATTAGATTTTTCTGTTTTTTAAGTGACCATAGCATTATACTTTAAATTTTAGTTTCCACATGTATATTGCTAGATATAGAAATACAATTTTTTATGTGTTTCCTTTGTACTTTGCAACTTTGCTGGACTCATTTTTAGTTCGAATGTTTTTAGAAAAACACATTTCTGAGGATTTTCTCTATGGGCCATCATATATCTACAAATAGGGAAGTTTTATTTCTTCCTTTCTGATTTGTATGTGGTTTATTTCTTTTCTGGGATAGGTCCAATCTAATCATGTAAATCTTTAAAAGTAGAAGACAAAGGGGAAGTATAGGTCAGTGAGACAAGATGATAGGAGAAAAGGCAGGAGAGATTTGAGGAAGGAGAGGTAAGAGCTATAGGTACTACCTAGCCTTCTCCTTGGTACCCAGATAGCTCACCAGGCGCTGCAGTCGGGTGCCTCCCCTGCTCCATTCCACTGGTGCGTTTCCACGCGGAGGCCTCTGGGGTCACCAGTAGTCACTGGCCTCTGCTGATTCAACCCGCCACTCCCACACCAGGAATCTGGGCTCTGGGTGAGAGCGATGTTGCTGCCTGTGTCCTCTTCGTTGAAATCTCTTTCTTCAGTCTCCCCGTGGACTTGAACGCTCACCTCTGATCCTTCTTGGGTCCTGGGGACCCACTTCCCTTCTTCTCCACCTCATGGCACTATATTCCAGTGGCAGGACACCAAATCTTGGAGAGGCTCCTTCTCTGCTGCTTACCACTCCGCCATCTTCCCGGAAGTCTCTGGCTCCTTTTCCTTTAACCTCTGTTGTAAAATTTTAATTGAGTTTCTTTTTGACAGTATATAGTTGAGGCATGTTTTAAAACCTACTCTGCCAATTAAAATCTCTCTTAATTATTATATTTAAGCCACTTACATTTAATATAATTTTTGATATGTTAGGGTTTAAACCTGTCATTTTATTTGTTGCATTTAATTTTAATTAAATTTTGTCAAATCTGCTTTTATCACTAGCTGTTCAAGTGTGTAACAGCCATGATTTGGTTTCTAGGAGGCTTGAACTGAAATATATAGGGCCTTGATTTTTAAGCACACACACAAATATGTATTTTTGAAAATTATATATAAAAGCATTGGGTTTTGCCACCTCCTCTCCATGCCCCTAAGAAAAAGGATTGGACAGGATTGAAGCTGTTGCTGGAAATGAAGTAGAACAAGACAACACTTTAGGAAACTTTCTTTGCTAAATTTAGAAGGTGCTGTCCTCATCAGTCTCCATCCTGTGGACCTCATATAAAGTAACCAGTATGGCCAGCTGCTTTTCCATGGCAGGAAGGTAAAAGCTGAGGTCCTTTTGTATATCCATGCTGAAAGTTTCTTTCTGGTGGTCACCTTCCTTTATGGTTAAATTCAGAATGGGATATTTCAAGAGGAAAGGATTTTCTTCCAAATACTAGTTAAGAGAGTTGGGAGAGATTAGTGAAACAATAATATTCCAAAGGTGACATGGTTTTCATTATTTTTTTAAAAGAAAGGAAAATACTTTATTACTACAAACTGCTTTGAGTAGATCAAACCATGCTGTAGCTCATTTCTGTCTTGCAGTTCTCCTTAATGCATGGTTGCCACCTGGCAAAGATTCTTTCTCAGCATGAACAGATCAAATGTTCTTTCACTGAGTAGGGAAGTAACTTTGTTTCAGATCTTATTGATATCGCTGATAGTTATACTTCTGTTTATTTTTATTGTAATTTCCTAATTCCTTAAACTCATGGTGCATGCCATCCAAGGTTTCCATGTGTATATAAACAATTTTTTAATTATACTATCTTTAAAAGACCTGCCACCAATCAGCTAACATACAAGGATTAGAATAAATGATTCAAAATGAGCAATTGCATTTCAAGCATAGACTGCCAAAACAGGCCTCATGCACAAATGTCTTAAACCTCTATTGAGTGAAAAAGTTAGAATGCTAAGTTCCAGATTTTAACATACCCACAACATCTATAGACCATGCACTTCTGAATTATTCAGAATGTAGATTCCTCATTCTCCACTGGGACCAAGCGTGACTGAATAATTGACTGAAATTATATTCATATTCTCCCCATCAGGAGGCGACTTGGCCCATGAGTAAGGGAACTGCAATCAGCTGAGTAAAGTAGCGCAGAGCTTAGCTGACCTAGATAGAGCTCATAGAGGGACTAGTGTCAGTCCAATTCAGAGATTCAGGAAAAAGCTGCTATTTACAAGAGCACGATGCACACTCAGTTCTACTTGTTAACAAAAGTGAAAATGCTACAGATTGTACTAACAGAATATTCCTCAACATTTCCTCAAGGAAATTTCTTTTTTCAGTGCCAGGGATCAAATCCAGGGCCTCATACATGCTAGGCAAGTGGTTACCACTGACCTACACCTGTAGCCCCAAGTATAGTATTTGAAATTCATGGTACATAACTCTCACCAGGGGGAGTTTATGAAAGTTGGTACAGGCTTGTCCCAGGTCTTCCAATTTACATGTGCAGCAAGGCAGGGTTTGGCATTGGGACCCTGCATCCAGTAGTCTTTGGGCTGTGCTCTGACAGATGCTGGTGCCATCATCTTAGATAATTGCTGTAAGGCCTAGGGTAGTGGCATAGCTTTGCTGCCAGTTGGCATGGCACCCAAGTTTAGCTCCAACCAGGACACTGATGGCCACAGGCAACAAAATACAGTCCACGCATTTCACAGCAGAGGTTTCCTGATCCAAAAGAGCAATGGCCATCATTTCCTTCAAGTTGCTCTTAGCCAGCTTCTTGGGTTTTCCCTAAACTTGTTTGTACAGATTTGTGGTCACCAAGTCTACCAAGTATACATGATGAAATGACAACTTTCTCAGCTTTCTGAAGCCAGCAGTGGTGCTTTGAAACCACCTCACACTTCAAATCTCTCTAAATTCTGCCAGCAGCCAGAGAAAGTTCTCTGCTTTAAAAAGGGATCGTGATGATCTGCCCACAGGACCCAAGATGATCTTATCCGAAGGGCAGTTGTGTACAGAACACTAGATAAGAAAGGAAGAGTCCTTCCTCAGGTTCTTGGGTTCCAGGAAGCAGGGTGGGACATCTTTGGGGGCCATTTGAGAAATTCCACTGACCAGACTTGTTTATATGCTTCATTGTAGGTGGCCCTCAGTGTGTCGTTAAGTTTCCAAATTGGTGTTCCTTTTCTTGAGAATTTGGGATAACAACCCTTCTGCAATTCTCAACATGTCATGAAAATGATTGCAAATTTAAGATAAACATTTGTTCACAAATGTATGATTGCTAAAGCAAATATCCTCAATAGGTATAATGTACTGTATTAGCCATAATTCACTAAGATGCTGCTATTATTGCCACCTATCCTTCCCATTAAAAGGGAGGTCTTTTCCAGGGGTGGTGACAGCTTGATCTGGTAATTCTTGTGTATTTCATCCATGTTGCAACAATATGCAGAGTAGCAGACAGGACTCAGGAGATGCTATACTTTGGATCTTGAATGCCCCTCAAAGGACCACGTATTAAAGGCTTGGTTGCCAACCAGTGCTCCCATTGGGAGGTGGTGCAAACTTTAAGAGATAAGGCCTAGTGGGAGGAAGTTAGATCCCTGGAGTGTACCTTTGAAGGGGATATGGGACCATAGTCCCTCTCTCTCTCTCTTTGCATCCCTGTCACCATGAGGTAAACAGGTTTCCTCTGCTACATGTTCCTACCATGGTATATTCTACTACCATAGACACCAAGCAAAAGAGTCAAGTGGCCATAAGCTGCAACATCCAAAACTGTGAGCCAGGATTTTAGTCACCTTCTTGTTGCTAGGATACAATACTCAACACTTACAATGTAAAGGCGGAGAAGTTTATTTTGGTTTACAATTTCAGTACATGGTAGGATGGCTCCAAGGCAAAAATGGCAGAAGGGAATGGCAGAAGAAAGCAGTTCAGCCCATGGCAGCCAGGAAGCAGAGAGAGAATGGAGAAGCCAGGGGCCAGAATACACTCTTCCAGGTCATGTCCTCAGTGACCCACATCCAACCAAGCCTCGTCTCCTAATGGCACACTCAGCTACTGAACTAAGCAATGGATGAGTCCACTGATGAATATAGCACCCAATAATCCAATCACCTTCCACACACATGAGAATTTTGAGGAATAGTTTAGAACTAAGCAATAACAGCCAAAATAAATCTTTCCGTTTTATAAGTTTATTTTCTTAGGTATGTTTTTATTTTTATTTTTAAAAATTTTCTTAGGTATTTGTTATAGTAACAGAAAGGCAGCTAACATGGGGGTAACTAAAAAGTTTAACAAAATTGTAAAATTAAGGAAAACGATAAGATTGACAAGATTTGACCTAAAATGAAACCACAGAAGGGTAGTACCTCTGAGTCTAATGAGCAAGAGGAAAAGGTAGTTACCAGACCTCTGAGGTCTTTATAGGTAGAGAAACAAAATCATCTCTAACCCACAGCTGGCATGGAAAACACAAGGGGAAAAATACTTTGAGCTCTCTCTTTCCTTTTCCAGTATTCCACTGGTACTTCCCCTTGGCAGAACCAATCTGGAAGCCAGAAGAAAAGAGCCTGATGAATGCAAATAACAGAGATCAGTCTCCCAGTTCATAGAGCTTGATGAGCAAGTTGAAAATATGGTGACTTTGATATCAAGGAAAAAGTCTTTAAAAACTGAGGTTTGCTACAGTAACCAAAGATCTACAGTCCCAGTGGCTTTCCATAACAGCCACATGTTCATCCAGGACCAGCTGCAACCCTTCTATGTGTTGTCTTTCCTCAAGAACAAAGGCCAACAGAGCATCACCATTTGAAGGAAAGAAGAAAGAAGCCCCATGCCAGCTGCAAAAGCATCTGTCTGGAAATGACACACATTATTTCTGTCCACATGTCATTGGAAAAGGACATCACATGTCTGAGAATGTAGTGAATGCATAACTTTCCATTTCAAGAGGTATCATAGGGAGGTAAACCAGAAAATCTGAGAAACAAATATGAGGTGACATAAAGGGAAGGAGTAAATATAGGTGGGCAAACAGCTGTTTTCCACAGGCCACTCTGGCCCTCCAAAATCCATCCCTAGCCCTTCTATACATAGAAAACCTTTAGCCTTTCACCTTGGGAGATCAACCCTGAAGATGTATTAAAAAATGCAAATTAAAAAAATCATTTATCATATGAGTAGAGTCCCAGGATAGAGAGCAACCTATGACAAGAGAATCTAACTGTGCTGTAAGTATGTGAAATAATTCCACTGACTTGAATGGATTAGGGAAGGAACTGACCTGAATTACTTTGTAATTGAGCTAAATCTGTAAGGCTGAAGATAAAATGAACAACATACAACCACTGTATTCCAGTTGATAAAGTTGTTTCCCATGGGGTATGAGGTAAGAATTCTAAAATAACTACATATGTAAACAATTGAACAATTAAGTAAATGGATAACAGATGGTGGAGGCCAGGTTTCTTGCTGTTAGAATGAAAGGTTACAGAGAAGCAAGGCTAGAATTATTCCTGTGATGATGGGTTAGAGTTTGAGACATCAGCATGAGTTCACTTTAGTTTCATATGGAGATATATATATATATATATATATATATATATATATATATGTATATGAAAGGCTTATGGTGTTTGTACATACACAGATTAATACATGCACATTAATTTGCTTGCTCTGTCAGTTGAGCTAGAAGGAATGACACCCATGTAATTTTAAGCACCAATCTTGGTTTTTAATATCTTTGTTCAGTGAAAGGAACCAGGGCTCCATGGTGACATCATTGATTCTAAGACTGGGGCAGAAAATATATAAGATAAGCCAGGAGCATATTGTAGTGCCAAAAAGTACGAACATCTTTAAAAATATAATCAGGAAAAAAATAACATTCATGATATCTCCAAGAAAAATTAAATACTTAGGAATTAACCTAACTAAGGAAGTGAAAAATCTGTATAGTAAAAACTATAGCAGTCTAAAAAAAAAAAAATCAAATAGGACATCAGAAAATGGAAAGATATCCTCTGTTCCTGGATAGGCAGAACCAATATAGTCAAAATGGCCATACTTTCACAATTAATATATAGATTTAATGCAATACAGATTTAATGAGGATTCTTCACTTAATTGGAGAAAATAAAACTAAAATTCATACAGGACCAGAAGAGACCCAGAATAGCAAAAACAGTCCTGGGAAAAAGAGCAAAGTGTGAGGCATCACAATCCCAGACTTACCAGTTACCTTACAAAGCTATTGTGATAAATAAAGCAGCATGGTATTGGCACAAAAACAGACACGTGGATCAGTGGAACAGAATAGAGGATGCAGAAACAACGCTGAGCACATTCAGCTAGTTTTTCTTTGTATTAAATTCTTTTATTGGTACATTGTAGGTATACAGCACAATTACATTTCTCATTGGGAACTTGTACCTTTACGTGATGCATCTTGGTTCTTATTTTTTCCCCATTCCTAGCCCTCCCTTCACCCCCTCCACCCTTCCCTATTTACAAAGACTGTATTTCCATTTTTTCCATTTCTCAGCATTTTTCCTTTCCCTTCTTTCCTTTCCCCTGCCCCTTCCACTACCCCTACCCCTACCCCTTTGGCCCTTTTCTTCCTATTTTCCATTATCGATTATTCATTCTAATCATTGATACATTTTAGGTATACAATATAATGACATTCATCATTGGAAATTTGCACCTTTACATAGTCTCTCTTGGTTCTTATTTTTCACCCTTGCCCAGCCCTCCCTTCAACACCTCCAGTCCTCCCTATTTACAAAGATTTTGTTCCTATTTTTCCATTTTCTCATATTAATCCCATTCCCTTGATCCTTTCCCCTAGCTCTCCCACTTCCTTCCCCTTTGCCCCTTTTCTTCCTATTTCACATACATTTAGTCCTAATTTACACTTTCAGTTTCTCACACCAGAGAAACTATTCGGTACTTATACATGTGTGTCCTATTTATTTCACTTAAGAGTATCGCCTCAATGTGCATCCACTTAGCTATAAATGTCTCTAATTTCTCATTTTTTATGGCTGAGTAGTACTCCATTTAATAAAAAAAGCACATTTTCTTTATCCAGTCTCCAGTTGATGGGCATTTGGGCTGTTTCCAAGTTTTAGCTATTACAAACTGCACTGCTATGAACATGGGTGCACATATATCACTGTGGTATGATTCTTTTAATTCTTTGGGGAAGATCCCCAGCAGTGGAATAGCAGGGTCAAATGGGACTTCCAGTCCTAGTTCTTTGAGGTATCTCCATACTGATTTCCACAGTGGTTGCACCATTCTACACTCCCACCAGCAGTGGAGCAGGGTTCCTCTTTCCCCACAGCCCCTCCAGCATTTGTTATTGGTTGATTTCATGATAGTAGCCATTCTTTCTGGAGTGAAGTGGAATCTCAATGTTGTTTTCATTTGCATCTCTACAGTGACCAGTGATGTTGAACATTTTTTCATGTATTTATTAGCTATTTCTACTTCTTTATCTGAGAAATGTCTGTTCATTTCAGCTGCCCATTTTTGGATTGGGTCTTTAAATTTGGGAGGTCTGATCTTTTTAAGTTCTTTATAGATTCAAGATAGTAGACCTTTGTCTGAGGAAGAGCAGGTGAAGATTTTTTCCCACATTGTGGGTTGTCTCTTCACACTGCTGGTGGTTTCTCTTGCTGTGCAGAAGCCTTTTAATAGGAAGAGATCCCATTTGTTGATTGTTGGTACTAGTTCATGGGCAACTGAGGTTTTGTTTATAAAATCTTTTCTTACACCGATGTCTTCAAGGGTTCTACCTAACCTCTGTTCCAGCAGGTTAAGCATTTCTATTTTAATATTTAGATCTTTAATCCATTTTGATTTTAGTTTACTGCATGGTGAGAGATACAGGTCTAGTTTTAATCTTTGTCAAGTTGAAGACCAATTTTTCCAGCACCATTTATTAAAGTGGCTATCTTTCCTCCAGTGAGGACGTTTGGCTCCTTTGTCAAAGATGAGATGGCTGAGTGTGTCTGGCGTTGTTTCTGCATCTTCTAATCTGTTCCACTGGTCCTCAAGTCTGTTTCTTTGCCAGTCCCATGCTGTTTTAATCACAGTAGGTTTGTAGTATAGTTTCAGGTTGGGAATTGTGATACCCCCTGCCATGTCTCTGTTACCTAGAATTGCTTTTGCTATTCTGGGTCTCTTCTTGTTCCAAATGAATTTTTGGATTGTTTTCTTGAGGTCTATGAAGTATGCTGGTGGGATCTCAATTGGAATTGCATTAAATCTATATAGCAGTTTTGGAAGTATGGCCTTTTTCACTCTATTAATCCTTCCTACCCAGGAGCAGGGGATGTCTGTCCATTTTCTGATATCATCTTCAATCTCTCTTTTCAGAGTGCCATAGTTTTCAGAGAAGAGGTCTTTGATTTCTTTCATTAGGATGATTCCTAGGTATTTCAGTTTTTTGGATGCTATTGTGAAAGGAATTATTTGTGCTATTTCTCTCTCAGTGAGTCTGTCATTGTTGTAGAGGAAAGCTATTGATTTTTGTGTGTTGACCTTGTAACCAGCTACTTGACTGAATTTGGTTATTAAGTCTAGAAGACTTTTGATGGACTTCTTGGGGTCTTCTATATAGAGTATCATGTCATCTGCAAATAATGACAGTTTGACTTCTTCATTACCTATCTTTATTCCTTTTATTTCTTTCTCTTGTCTAATTGCCGTGGCTAATGTTTCCAGAACTATATTGAACAAGAGTGGTGATAGTGGACATCCTTGTCTTGTTCCTGATTTTAGTGTGAAGGATTTCAGTTTTTGACCATTTAGTATGCTATTGGCTGTTGGTTTTTCATAGATGGCTTCTATCAGTTTGAGGTAGAGACCATCTATTCCAATATTTTGTATGGTTTTTATCATAAATGCATGTTGGATTTTGTCAAATGCTTTTTCTGCATCTATAGAGATAATCATATGGTTTTTGACCTTGGCTCTATTGATATAGTGTATTACATTGATTGATTTGTGTATATTGAACCATCCCTGCATCCCTGGGATGAATCCCACTTGATCAGGGTGTATGATCTTCTTGATGATCTTCTGCATTCTGTTTGCCAGTATCTTATTAAGGATTTTTGCATCTATGTTCATTAGTGAGATTGGCCTATAGTTCTCTTTTTCAGTTGAGTCTTTCTCTGCTTTGGGGATCAAGGTGATGCTTGCTTCCAGGAATGAATTTGGGAGTATTGCTTTCCTTTCAATGTCATTGAAGAGTTTAAACAGTAGTGGCAGCAGTTCCTCTCTAAATGTCTTGGAGAATTCAGCAGTGAAGCCATCAGGGCCCGGGCTCTTCTTAGTTGATAAGTTTTTAATTACATTTTCAATTTCATTGGTTCATATTGAGTTGTTCAGATTTTTTAGGTCTTCTTCTTTCAACTTTGGTAATTCATATGTGTCTAGGAATCTGTCCATTTCTTCTGTGTTTTCCATCTTATTGGTGTTTAGGTTCTGGAAGTAGTATTGATGATCCTCTGGATTTCTGCTGGGTCTGTTGTAATTTCACCCTTTTCATTACTAATTGTATGGATTTGGGCCTTTTCTTTCCTTTTTCTGACAAGGTTGGTAAAGGTGTGTCAATTTTGTTGATTCTTTCGAAGAACCAACTCTTGGCTTCATTGATTTTTTTGTACGGTTCTCTTAGTCTCCATTGCATTGATTTCTCCTCTGATCTTTATAATTTCCTCCTTTGTATGAGCTTTGGGGTTGTCCTGCTCTTCTTTTTCTAGAAGGTTGAGGTGCAGCATCAGGTTGTTTAATTGGACTCATTCTGTTTTCCTAATATGCGTATTCACTACTATGAATTTCCCTCGTAAGACTGCTTTCATTGTGTCCCATAGATTCCGATATGTTGTATTGTGATTGTCATTAAATTGAAGGGACTGTATGATTTCTTCTTTAATTTATTCTGTGACCCATTGGTTATTCAGAAGTGTGTTGTTCAATTTCCACGTGTTTATGAAACTTTTTGAGTTTCTTTTGCTATGGATCTCCAATTTCATCGCACTATGGTCTGATAATATACAGGGGATAATTTCAATTCCTTTGCACTTACTTAAACATGTTCTGTGTGTGAGTATGTGGTCTATTTTGGAGAATGGCCCATGTGCTGCTGAGAAGAATGTGTATTCTGATTTTGTGGGGTGGAAGACTCTGTAAACATCTGTTAAGTTCATTTATTCAAGAGTTTGATTGAGTTCTAGTATTTTATTACTTATTTTTAGTCTAGTTGATCTATCTATTTGTGACAGTGGGGTGTTGAGGTCCCCCAGTACAATTGTATTAGTGCATATATGACTTTTCATGTCTGTTAGTATTTGTTTTATATAGTTGGGTGCACTAGTGTTTGGTGCATAGATATTTATGATTGTCATCTCTTCCTCTTGGATTCTTCCCTTTACAAGGATGTAATGTCCTTCTTCGTCTCTCTTCATCAGTGTTGGTTTGAAACGTACTTGATCTTCAAAGAGGATAACTACTCCTGCTTTTTTTTGGGTTCCTGTTGCATGGAGTATTGTTTTCCACCCTTTAACTTTCATTCTATGAGTTTCCTTTTGAATGAAGTGTGTTTCTTGTATGCAGCATATTGTTGGATTTTGCTTCTTGACCCATTCTGCCAGTCTATTTCTTTTGATTGGCAAATTGAGACCATTAATGTTGATGGTTATAACTGAAACGTATTGACTTGTCATTGCCATGACGTTTTCTTTTTGTTGGGCTCTCCCCCTTTTCATTTAATTTCTTGTCATGCCAGATGGGTTCATTCTGCTTTGCTTCCTGGGGTTGTGATCCTTAATGTCTGTTCCTAGGATATTGTGTAAAATTCTTTGGAGTGCTGGTTTGGTATTCACAAAGTTCCTAAGGTGCTCTTTGTCATGAAAGTCTCTTATTTCTCCATCCATTTTGAAAGATAGTTTTGCAGGGTACATCAATCTGGGTTGGAGGCTGTTTTCTTTTAGGGCTTGGAATATGTCACTCCAAGCTCTTCTTGCCTTGATGGTTTGTGTTGAGAAGTCTGTTGTGATTCTGATGGGCTTTCCTTTGTATGTGATTTGTTTCTTTTCTCTGACTGCTTGTAGAACTTTGTTCTTCTGTTGTGTTTCTGGAATCTTAACAATTATATGCCTATGTGTAGATTTTTTTTTATCAAGCCTATTTGGAGTCCTATATGCCTCACTTACCTGTATGTCAAGCTCTTTTCCCATGCTTGGGAAGTTTTCTGCCATTATTTCTGTGAAGAGGTTTTTTTTTTATGTCATCTGCACTCTCTCCTGTTTCTTCATTGAGCCCAGTCAGTCTTATGTTATTCTTCTTTGCATCATCTAGCAGCTGCTGGATTGATTTCTCATGTTCCCTTATAATTTTGAAGCAATTTTTCTTTTCCTGGTCATTAATTGCAATCTTATCTTCTATATCTGAAATTCTGTCCTCACATTTGCTCATTCTGCTGTGTAGACTTTCAATGGAGTTTTTAATCTCCTGGAAATCTATTTGCATCTGTTTTATGGATTCCACTTGTTTCCTATGCTGGGATTCCATCATGTTCCTGAGCACTTCTCTAGATTTATGAATCATGTCTTGCACTAGGAGCACAATTTCTCCTGTTATCTGAGAAATTATTTCTGATTTCATTTTTTCCAGATCCCCTTTTGCTGCCAGTTCAGTGGGTCCAGGTGGTTGAGTATCAGAGTGTTCCATCTCATTTCCCTTTGGGGTTGCTGTAGGTGATCTGGAAGTCTGGTTTTGAGACTTATTTACGTGTTTTCTCATTTCGACTGGGGCGGGAGCCTGTTAGCGCCTGCATGGATTACCTCCTCTGAGCTGGGGGAGGTGGGATAGGGGCCGGGAGCAGCTGTAGGGATGGTGGCCCAAAAGCCGTTTCCTGTGGGCTTGGAGCAGCCGGAGGGATGGTGGCCGGGAAACCCCTTCCTCTGGACCAGGAGCAGTGGGATGGCGGCTCAGAAACCCCTACCTCTGGGCCGGGAGTGGTGTGAGGGATGGTGGCCTGGCAGCCCCTTCCTCTGGGCCAGGAGCAGCGGGACAGAAGGTGGCCCAAAAGCCCTTTCCTGTGGGCTGGGAGCAGCGGGAGGGATGGTGACCGGGAAGCCCCTTCCTCTGGACCAGGAGCAGTGGGACGACAGCTCAGAAACCCCTACCTCTGGGCTGGGAACAGCGGGACTCAGTACCTTGGTCCGGTGGGCTGGTGTCCTCTGCGTCTTTGTGGTGTGGAACCCAGTGGCTGCCTGTCTGCAGCGGGGTGATTCGGTGTCTTCCATGCGACTCAGGACCTCGGTAGGGCATGGGCAGACCTGCCTGTCTGCAGCGGGCTGATTCAGCATGTTCTGTGGGACTCAGGACATTGGTAGGCATCCAGCTATTTGATCTTTGACAAGGGGACCAAAAAACATACAATGGAGGAAAGATAGCCTCTGTAATAAATGATGTTTGGAAATCCCAGCTATCCACTTGCAGAGAAGATTGAGTCTAGACCCATAACTTTCACCATGTACTAAACTAAAATCAGAATGGATCAAAGACCTAAGTATTAACACAGAAACACTTAACCTGCCAGATGTAAAATAAGTAAAACTCTTGAAGTCAGGTGTAAGCAAAGCCTTTCTGAACAGAACCCCAGTTGCACAGGAAACAGGAATCAAGTAATGTAATCATATCTAATTAAAAAGCTTCTGTACACCAAAAGAAACAACCAAAACAGTGCAAGTACAACCTACAGAATGGGAAAAATTTTCCCAGCTATTGATCAGAGAGAGAACTAATATCTAGAATATATAAAGAACTAAAAAAAATTAGACCACCCCAAATTAAAGACCCACTCAAAAAAAATGGGCAAGCAACATAAATAGGCACTTTATAGAGGAAGAAGTACAAATGGTCAATAAATACATGGAGAAATGCTCAACATCACTGGCTATAAATTAAAACAATACTGAGATTCCATTTTACCCCAGAAAAAATGGCCATCATCAAGAAATTAAATAATAATGTGCTGGTGAGGCTCTGGGAAAAAAAAGAATACTTTCTACACTGTTGGTAGGTATGTAAACTAGTACAACCACTTTTGAAATCAGAAGGGTGATTCCTCAAAAAACTGAAACTAGAAATTCCATTTGATCCAGTTATTCCCCTTCCAGGTATCTTCCCCAAAGAGTTAAAGACATAATATTACAGAGATACATACACACCCATATTTTTTTTAAGAATAGGAAAAATTTATTGAGAGAAAGAAAGCTTCGTCTAAGAGAGACAGAAGAGGGACCAGAAAGTGGATTTCCCACCCACACCCATATTTATAGCAGCACAATTAGTAATAGCTAAATCTTGGAAGCAGTGTATGTCCATAAACAGATGACTGGATAAAGAAAATGTTACTGGAAGAAAGACAGCCTCTTTAATAAATGTTGCTGGAAAAATTGGGTTTCAACTTGCCAAAGATTAAAACTAGACCTATATCTCTCGCCATGGACTAAACTGAAATCAAAATGGATTAAAGATCTAAATATTAAAATAGAAACGCTGAACCAGCTGAAACAGAGGTTAAGTAGAACTCTTGAAGACATTGGTGTAGGAAAAGATTTTATGAGCAAAACCTCAGTTGCCCATGAACTAGCACAATCAAGAAGTGGGATCTCTTATTAAAAAGCTTCTGCACAGCAAGAGGAGCCACCAACAGTGTGAAGAGACAACTCACAATGTGGGAAATATTTTCACCAGCTGTTCCTCAAACAAAGGTCTACTATCTAGAATCTATAAAGAACTTAAAAAAAACAAACCAGACTTCCCAAATTTAAAGACCCAATCCAAAAAATGGGCATCTGAAATGAACAGACATTTCTCAGACAAAGAAGTGGAATTAGCAAATAAACATGAAGAAACGTTCAATGTCACTGGTCATTCAAGAGATGCAAATGAAAACCACGCTGAGATTCCACCTCACCCCGGAAAGAATGGCTGCTATCATGAAATCAATCAATAACAATGCTGGCAGGGCTGTGGGGAAAGAGGAACCCTGCTCCACTGCTGGTGGGAGTGTAGACTGGTGCAAGCACTGTGGAAATCAGTATGGAGATACCTCAGAGAACTAGGACTGGAAATCCCATTTGACCCAGCTATTCCACTGCTGGGGATCTTCCCCAAAGAATTAAAAGAATCATACCACAGTGATACATGTGTGCCCATGTTTATAGCAGCACAGTTTGTAATAGCTAAAGCTTGGAAGCAGCCCAATTGCCCATCGACTGGATAAAGAAAATGTGTGTGTATGTTTTTAAAAAATAAAATGGAGTACTACCCAGCCATAAAAATGAGAAACTAGAGACATTTATAGCTAAATGGATGCACATTGAGGTGATACTCTTAAGTGAAATAAATAGGACACACGTGTAAATACCAAATAGTTTCTCTAGTGTAAGAAACTGAAAGTGTAAATAAGGACTGAAAGGTATAATAGATAATGTGAAATAGGAAGAAAAGGGGCAAAGGGGGAGGGAAGTAGGAGGGGTAGGGGAAAGGATAGAAGGGAATGGGATTAATATGAGAAAATGGAAAAGAATAGAAGCAAAGTCTTTGTAAATAGGGAAGGATGGAGGGGTTGAAGGGAGGGCAGGGGCATGGGGAAAAAATAAGAACCAAGATGGATTATGTAAAGGTGCAAATTTCCTATGATGAATGCCATTATATTGTGTACCTAAAATGTACCAATAAAATTAATTAAAAAAGAAAATGTTGTATCTATGCACAATGGAGTACTATTCTGCCATCCAGATAAACTTGAGTCATTTGTAGGAAAATGGATGCACATTGAGACCATAATATTAAGTGAAATAAATCAGATACAGAAGCTTAAATATTGCGTAGTTTCTCTTATATAAGAAACCCAAAGTATGAATAAAGAGCAAAATGAAAGACAGATGATAATAGGAAATAGGGAGATGGATCTTTCTGAAATGGGAGGGGTATAAGAGGTGGAGGGAGGAGGGAAAGGGGATGGAAACAAAGGAATTAAAATGTGTTATGTACGTGTACCAGCACCACATCCGAAATGTAAACATTACTGCAAACACATAGATGGAGGAGGAGATGAATCAATGAAATTAGGATATATTATGTACATGTATCAGTTCCTCACAAGGAATGTTAACACTGTGTAGTACAAATATGTACTAATAAATAAAAATATAAAAATACACACACTAGTAGGGATGTATCAAAGTGATGTAGAGCCAATGGAAAGAGTTCCCAATGGACAAGCGGCAACAATCTAAGCAACAAAAGAAATAATATTTTACTTTAACTGAAAGTGTAAAAAATAAATATGTTTGCCCATACCAAGAGAAAAAGAAAGACAGTAGGAGGTGGAGGTGACAAATCTCTCACGGTGAGTTCCAATTTATGTATTTCCCTACTTTTTAAGTGCGGGCTTTGTATAATGACTTTATTTCAGGGAGTACACAGTTAAGGGGGAAATCAGTAACTTTACAGTAGAGACTTGTGACAAACACCACCTCATCCACATGATTAATATTAGCAGTCATACATATAGTGACAGTATATTGACTCTTTATATGATGTGATAAAAATGCCATTTTTCCTTCCAAAACTCATAACCCTGCTCTAATCCGAAGAAAACTCTGGGCAAATCTCACTGAAAGGATGTTACATAAAATATAAGATAAATATGCCTCACAATTGCCAAGGTCATCAAAAACAAGGGAAAACTGAGAAAATGTCATAAGCAGAAAGAGCTTAAAGAAACTTGGCAACTAAGCTAATTTGGTATCATGTGTAGGATTCTAGAACTATAACCAAAAGAATAAACATACATTAATTAAAAACTAAGGAAATTTGTGTAAAGTCTGGACTTTAGTAACATACCGATATTGTTTCATTAATGATAACAAATGTGCTGTGATAAAGTAAGATGTTAGTACTAGGTGTATAAGGCAATACTCTATACAACCATTATAACTTATCTCTAAATCTAGATCTATTATCAAGTGAAAACGTTATTTTAAAAGTAATTTAAAAATCTCTGGGTGTGGTGGCACACTCCTATAATCCTAGCACTCTGGAGGCAGAGGCAGGAGGATCACCTCAAGTTTGAGGCCAGCCTGGACTAACTACATAAGGAGCTCAAGGCGAGCCCGAACTATGAGGCTGTAGGGATGGAGACTGGTAGGCAGGGATAGATGAGGGACTCTCCCCTCCACTTCCCAAGGAGTTCAGAGAGCCAGAGGAACAGGCTTAACCACCAGTGTAAAGCTGCCAGTCTGCGGTTGCACCTCCTCTTCACGCTGTACCCTGCAAAGCTTGGATTGCTAGATCGAAAGGGAAAAAACCCTTGGCCCTAAGATGTAAAGGGCCCCTGAAAAAACTCTTCTCTGTTGTCCCTAGTAACGAGCTAAGTTAATCATTAACCAATCAAGTAGGGGCGCCCTCAGCCCAGAGGCAGGATAGGCCCCAACTACTATAAAACCAGCATCTTGAGCCCCCCTTCAACGGTGGATCCGTTTCGGTACCCTTGCCTGTCTCTCTGAGAGAAGGCAGCTGTACTCTTTATTTTTTTTATTTTTTATTTTTTCCCATTAAGTTTATTGGTACATTGTAGGTATACAATACAGTTACATTCATCATTGGGATCTTGTACCTTTACATGAGTCTCTTGGTTCTTATTTTTTTCCCCTTCCTCTGCCCTCCCTTCCCTATTTACAAAGACTTTGTTTCCATTGTTTTCCTTTTCTCATATTTTTTCTTTTCCCTTCTTTCCTTTCCCCTACCGCCCCCCCCACTTCCCCTGCTCCTTTAGACCTTTTCTTCCTATTACATAATATGAATTATACATTCTGTATGTATTTATTTATTTTTTTTGGTACCTGGGATCAAACTTGGGTCCTTGTGCTTGCGCAGCAGGCCCCGGACCAAATTATACATTTTTTAAATGGCATGCTTGCTGAATAAAAGCACAACTTTGCTTCTACGCTTTCAGTCTCTATCTGATTCTTCCACAACCTTCTACATGGTTGGGAGAGTCAGGCCCAGGACTCTCCACTTGTCTCCACCTGCGACAAGGCCATGTCTCAAAAATAAATAAACAAATAATTTAAAAATCAATGGATGGACTTACCAGGATAAATGAAACAAAGGAAAGAATCAGTAAAGTAGAACACAGAACAGTAGAAATTACTTAATCTCCAATCTGAGCAGAGATAAACATAAATGGAGGAAAAACAAAAGAGAGAGAGACTCAAGGTTCTGTGGGACTAGGGCAAAAGATCCAGCACTGGTGTCATCAGCGTCCCACCGGAGAGAAGAAAGTGAATGGGACTGTAGCGAAGGAAATAATAGGTGAACATTTCCCCAACTCAGCAGAGGACATAAACTTACAGATTCAAGAAGCTGGAACAAACTTCACACAGGATAAACGCCAATAAATCCATGCCCAAACTCATCATAAAGTTCTCAACATTGAAAACAAAAACATCTTGCAAGCAGCTAGTGATACATAGCACCTTTCCCACAGTGGGGAAAATTATTCAGATTGCCTGTCTCTCGTCAGAAATCATGGAAGCCGGTCAGGTATGGTGGTACCCACCTGTAATCCCAGGATTCTAGGAGGGTGAGGCAAGAGGACTGGAAGTTCAAGCCCAGCCTGGTCAAGTTAACGAGTTCTTGTCTCAAAATAAAATATTAAATTTGGGGGAGAGCCTGGGGATGTAGCTGAGTGCCAAGGGCCTGGGTTCAATTACCAGTACCACGGGAAGAAGGAAGGAAGAGGGAGGAGAGGAAGGAGGTATCATGGAGCCAACAGAAAATGACATGACACTTTCAAATGCTTAAATAACTGGCAACTCAGAATTCTATATTCAGGAAAATTCTTCAGGAATGAATGATATATAATAGCAATTTTAGATGAAAAAAAATCTAAGAGAATTTGTTGCCACTGGACTATACCAAAAATTGGCTAAAGGAGGTTCTTGAAATAGAAATGATAAAAGAAGGAATTTTAGAACATTGGAAAGGAAGAAAGAGCAACAGAAGGAGTAAAATATGGGTAAAACAACAGCCTTTTATTCTCTCCCTGAGTTTTCTGAACTATGTTTACAGTTGAAACAAAAACTAGAACACTAGATTATATTGCTCTCAATGTACACAAAATATTTAAAATACTATAAACAAAGGAAGATAAAAGATGGGAGATAAGATTTTTACACTAAAACTGATAAAATATTAAAACCAATAAACCGATGCTTTAGGTTATAGAGATAGAGATGGAGACAAAGGGGGATGGAGCCTTCCCTCACCTCCTTTCTCTCCACCCCTCCCCTTCCCCCTGCTCCTGGGCCAACCATGGATGCTACGACCAGCCCTGGGCACCAGCAGTGGGCATCGGGCTGGTCCACGCTATGGCCCTGCTACCAGTGCTCCTTGCCTCCTGGGCCCAGGGCCAATGAGGAGGCTGTTTGGCTTGGGTACCATGCAGAGGGTACTGTACAAATGCACCAACTATCTGAGCAGTTGGCAGGCTCCATCTCTGTGAGAGAATATTATCCTATGACAATGCTTCTGAAGATGCCCGGAAAGGTTGCAATGTCAGCATCCACATGGCAGTTTGTGAGATGCAAGACAACGTCCACATGAACTCAATAATCCCTGGAGAAGTGTATTTCTACCTGGAGGCCAGAGTGGCTAACAGACAGCAGTGGCTGGTAGCCCTGCGGTCAGCCAAGGCTTCCCTGACAGAGAGTAGGACCCAGAAGGAGAGAGATTTTGCTGAAAACTGGAAAACCAAATATCAGAACTAAGACTCTACTATGACCTTGTTCAATAGGGAGACAAAAAAGTGACCACAAACAGTGTGTCTAATTCTGAGGAGGGAATCAGTGTAGGAACTCTTCTCAAATCAGCCTGGAATACTCTCCTGAACACTTTGGAATAATGTGTGCCGGTTGCCAATACAGCCTTCTCCTCTGAGCTGCTCTGTTGCACTCCCCAGGTTCACTGCAGTTGGCCATTCTCAAGTCAAGCAAGAAGAAATATCCTTTTGCACTGATTCATAATTCACTGGAAAGGCAAGGGGAGTTGAACAGTTGTGAAAATGGATCTTTAAATATGCAATAAATGGTGATGAAGAAACCCTAATGAAAAACAAGAGCTCCTTGTATTTGAAATCTGCAGAGATAGGCCACAACATAACAAGAAAATCCAGATGGTAACAGTCCAAAGTGAAATTATGAAGGAAAATGGAGAGGAATGCCTGAGAAATCATGACAGCAACTTGGCATGGCCTTGATTAGACTGCTCAAGAGGCTCTGCAGAATCCCCCTGGGAAGACACAGAAGTCATGTCAATTTGCTTTCATACCACGAACACCAGGCTTTAGTAACATCGAACTTGTGGAAAACAGTGGCATTCCTACAGAAGCACGCCAGGTATTGTGTTATGCTGTGGTTCCAGTATTAGATGAACTTGTCCCTACAGTGTTTGCTTCTATTCAAATGGATCTTGTTGGAAATATGAAAAGTTTCAAAGTTTTAAATGGAATTTTTGTTCATTTGTTTTTTGAGACAGGGTCTTGCTATGTAGTTCAGGGTGGTCTCAAATTTACTTATATAGCTGGGTGGCCTTGAACTTACAGGGAACCTCTTTCCCCAGCCTCCTGAATGCTGGGATTACTGGCATGCACCACCAAGCCTGACAACTAAATGGATTTTTTTGGACAAAAATGAAAAATGGGGAAAATACAGTCCTAATAGTGCATATGGTAAAATATTACAACAATAGCATGCCTGAGTAGTTAAAAGGGTTTTTGCATTAGTTATGAGGGCAGCTCCATCCTATAGAATTTTGTGGCCACATTAAGCCTTAACAATTTGCAAATGTCAGTGAAAGAACAAACGTCTATACAGAAATGCTGCCACAGAGGAAATGGATGAAGATGTGGTCATCTGCAGGGCTTTCTTTCGGATCTTGGTCACACCGATGGTCACTTAGCCCCTCTGGTAGGAAGGTGCAGCTGGGAGGCAGCAGGGTGTGGCTAACATGGGCATGTAAAAATCTTCTGCAGCAGTCTTTTCCAGGGGTTGAGATGGGGATTTGAGGCCGCAGGGAGGTTGACAGAGACTGGAAGCTGTTGGTGGCCTCTTGGTGAGACTTGGAAATATATTTATATTTTGATAATTTTTCTGTTAATCCAAAATTGTTTTCACATGGATGTGGCTCAAAGGCTACTAGGTCACTTGTAATTGGATATAGGGAATAGATAGAATTAAGGAGGAGAGTATGTAATGAGTGACAGGGAAAGGATGTAGTATCCAATAAATACCTTTGGGAAACATGCTTACCCACCCGGGAAAAAGACTCCTGTCTTCTCTCAAACACAACAGTAGATACTATATGAAATACATTGGTGTATCCCAGCATTTGGGGATGCTGAAGCAGGAGGATTGTAAGTTCGAGCCCAGCCTGGGTAACTTAGTGATTTAGCAAGACTCTACCTCAAAATAAAAAATAAAAAAGGAGGGCTGGGAATGTGGCTCAGTGCAGAGGCTCTGGGTTCAATCCCCAGCACTGGAGAACAATAATGAATCCCCAAACTTCATAAAGTGCTAAAAGAAAATATAGAGAGATTATTTTCATGATTTTTGGTTTGTGAAGAATTACTATGCAAGATACAAAATCCAAACACCAGAGGGGAAGTCATTGACAGATCTGACTAACAAAACCATAACAAAAACCGAAGCCATTCTGATCAGTGGGTGATACTAGAAACAAATCTATCTAACAGAAAAAAGGATATGATCATGATAATTACAGGATTCACATAAATCAAAGGAGCAAAAGAGACAAATAATAGGAGGAACTAGGTCAGGACTCAGGAGGAACCCCCCAAAATATTAATGACCAATAACCATTGCCAAGCTGTTCAACCTCCCTAAAGATTAGGGGAATGTGAGCAAAACATGAGTGAGCGGCCATGTTTCACTGTTTAGATGGGCCAGTGCTGAGGAGGCAGAGATTCTCTCTGGGGTCGGTGAGCCACAGGGAAAGGTGTCTCCATACCCCATTAATGCCAGTTTGGCACAGCTGTTTGGCTGGCATCGGGCAATGGTTGTCAACCATCTGACAGGATGCGGAAGAATTGAAAATGAACATTGTGGTCCACCATTTCCATATCTGAACATAGCTTCCATGGATATTTACAATGAACACAAGATGAATAATAAAATATACTTTGGGTTATTATACAATGAAAGTTGAAAAAAATGTTAATGTCTGTTAAAAGGAGAGGAGAAAACAATTTTTGGTATATGCATATGTGTTGTGAAATATTAGAGGCAATGTGTTCCTATTCCTCCACTGGATGTCTGAAACCTTGGATAGTATTAAACCCTAACGACATCTTCTTTCCCCTATATGTCCTGCAGTGTTGCCACACAGTACCAAGATTAGTCTGTTCTTCCATGTCTTACCCTTGGTGCCCCTCCTTTGTAGGCCTCCTTCTGTGTTTTGGGGGCTAAAATAAAGATGACTTAAACACAAACGCTGTGATATATTAACTGTCAATCTGATAACTGAGATGGCTACTATGTGACTAATGGATGTGTAGTTGTATATGGTGTGGATATTCTAGACAAAGGGATCATTCACATCTGAGACAGGATGAAGCGAGATGCTTGGATGGTGAGAGCTTTCATTGTGCACAACTTAGACTTATGAATTATTTCAGGAATTTTCCATTTAATATTTTCAGACTGCAGTTGATTGTGGGTAACTGAAGCCATGGAAAGTGAAGATGTAATGGGCTCTGCTGACCACAAATACACACATAAAGAAAACTTCCAATATATATTTGGTGAAAGTTTTATCTCAGAAGTAGCAAGGAAAAGATATACATGAAGGATCTGGCAGATCATAGGCAGTCAGTGTATATTTGTTGAATGAAATATGGTACATGTAAATGCATAGAAAGAGTTCTGGAAGGATGCACAGGAAGCGGCCACAGCAGTTAACCCTGCAGGGTAGGATTGGGACTTGGGTGACAGTGAAAAGGGACTTACCCACCACGAAGCTATACTTCTCTAGCACTTAAATTTATACCAATAAAAGAATTTAAACAAAAAATTTAATTATGTGAGAGTTTTAAAAATGTTGTTTCCTTCTTAAAGGAAGTGACTTTATTGCTTCCCACACAGTAAAGATAATCGCTTAGATATGGCAGTGATAGTTGTCTTTCTGATGACTCTTTAGTATCATGGTGGCCACCACTTTTGAGCACAGATTGCTTCCATACTGGGGTTTGGCAAAGAAACCTCAAAGACTGAAGGGGTGAGGATGCTGGGTTCAACTGAGCATCTGAGAAGGACTTTGCTTCATTAGTCATCTCCTCTTCAGTCCTCCATCCACTGCAATCTGGCTTTTGGTCTGATGATCCTTGAAATGGTTTCATTAAGATTTCCCAAAACTATCTTGCTACTGAATGAGATGTGACTTGGTGGTTCTCAAGTCCCTTGACTGCTGAAGCATCATCATTGTCCATCACTCTCCCCTATGTGAAGGTTCCTTAAATTCTATGAAATTATACACTGCTGGCTTTTTCTTCTTCTTTTCTACTTTTTTCAATCTGCTTGTAGTTACTCTCTCTTCTGCTTCTTAGATGTCCCTGATTTTTAGGATTTGTTCTTAGACTGCTTTTTTTTTAGGTACTGAACTTGGGTCCTTGCGCTTGTGAGTCAGGTGGCGGAACCACTGAGCTAAATCCCCGGCCCTAACTTAATCTTTTTTTTTTTGTATCAGAGTTCGAACTCAGGATCTTGCACTTGGGAGGCAGGCGCCGGAACTCAGACTTCTTATTTGCTTTCTAAAGTCCTCCTGCAGAATGCTATGCCTTCTCATGGCTTAAATCCAATCTATGTGCCTTATTCTAGGTCAGACTCCTCCGTGATCCAAACCTGCATGCCTAACTGTACCTGGACATCTCCACATGGCTGTGTCATCAGCATCTCACAGTCAACGTGTTCAGAATCGCACTGATGTTCTCCAAGCCCAGATTTGCTCTCCCTGCTCAAGCTTCAGACTTCACGACAGGCTCCATTCCCTGCCCATTCAGAAACCTGGAAGATTCCATGGATTCTTCCTTTTTATTTGCATCCACACTCCATTGAAGTTTAAGCCCTGCCCACTCCTTGTTTCTGATGTCTCATGAGCCCATTCTATTCTGTGTTCTCTATCCAAAGTCATTGTCTTGTTAGAGTCACATTTCTTGGCCCGGTCCAAGGGAATGGTTTTCTAAATAGGCTCAATGCCTCGTCTTTTTCTTTTAAGATCATTGTATGGCAGTGTCTGATGTTCTGTCTCAAAATCCATTAGTAACTTTCTGTTAAATTTAGGATAAAATACAAAGCTCTTTACCCTCTGGTGTTTACCTTTCCTTCCATCTTGATCTCTAGTCTGTGCCCACACACAGAAATGCTTGTTGTTCTTTTGATAGGCTGTGTTCTCAAGCTACTTTTCTTTTAAGACACTTTTTATTCATTCAAAAGATGTGTATTGAACACTTATTAAAAGCCTGCATGCTATACCATGTTTCTACTCTCATGGCCGTACATTCTAGCCAGGGAGACAGAAAGTAAACATGTGGACATAGAGGATCATATATGTAATGATATATGTCATCAAGAAAACAAGTGGACAATAAAACATCAAGAATCTGGAGTAAGAAGGTGTCCTGTTGTAGCTGGGAGGTCCTGTGATGCTTGACCTGAGGCAAGTCTGTGCAAAGATTCTGGGACAGAACACTCCAAGAAGGAACAAGCAGTGCCAAGTTCCTGTGGCGAGAGCAAACTTGGCATGTTCTAGAGACAGAAAGAAAGCCAGTGGTGCCGAGCATGATGAAGGAAGATGTAACCTCATGATGCTTTTGGGTGTGTGGAAGAAATTCCAACTTATGTTGACTTAAACCATAAGGAAATTGATGATCTGTTTTAGGCAATCTAGAAATGCCGTATCGTCAAGGACCTGGGGAATCCATCTTTCTGCTTTGCTTTGATCTTTCTGGTGATTGCTTCATTATGTGTCCAGAAGCAAATTGAATCTCATGGCTCTTGGGGGTCGAATACAGCTGTGACAAATAGCCATAGGTAGAGGGGGAACTTCTCAAGGTCTCCTCCTGATGAAAACCTTTCCTGAGTTCCTGTAGACTGTCCCCCAAGTGTCCCATGCTCCACTGGGCTGTGTGTTCCTCCTGACTGTGGTCCAAGCTGGCCATCTGTGTTGGCTGGATATGCAGTTGTCAGCTGTAGTGCTCATGGCAGGTTGGGGTGTAGACAGGTATGCTTGTGTAAGAGGGAGGGTAAATATTTTGGTAACTGCAATGGGAAGCATTGGAAGTTTGAACAGATAGTTTGACACTGTCATGACTGTAATAGCTGTAATATTGTCCACCACAGACTGGGTGCGAGTAGCCGAGGAGCTGCACAGGGCATGGTGCTGAGAGGATGGTGCAGAGGAAGGAAGGAAGAGGTGGGCTAGAGGAAGGAAGAGGTGGGCTAGAGGAAGGAAGAGGTGGGCTAGAGGAAGGAAGAGGTGGGCGAGAGGAAGGAAGAGGTGGGCTAGAGGAAGGAAGAGGTGGGCGAGAGGAAGGAAGAGGTGGGCTAGAGGAAGGAAGAGGTGGGCTAGAGGAAGGAAGAGGTGGGCTAGAGGAAGGAAGAGGTGGGCTAGAATGGGAGTAACAGCTGCAGATAGGGTTGGTTTCGGATATGCTGGAGGTGTGTATGGAACTTGCTAATGTAGGGGTAGTAGGATTAGGAAAGAGAAGGAAAAAGAAAAACTAGAGTTTTGCCATGAGCAACTGGCTAGTGATATTCATGAGATGTGGGATATTATGGTGTATATCTAAAATGTCCCCCATATTCTCATGTGTGTCGAAGGTGATTGGATCATGGGAGTGCTCTACCCATCAGTAGTTGAATGTGCTCTTGGAAGGTAGGGCCTGGTTCAAGTTGGGTCACTGGGGGTGTGACTTGGAAGGGTACATTCTTATCTTTGGCTCCTCCCTTCACTCTCTGCTTCCTTGCTGCCATGGATTGAGCACCCTTTCCTCCACCATGCCCCTCTGCCATCCTGTTTCTGTCTTGGAGCCAGCTGACCATCGACTAAAACTGTGAGCCAAAACAAACCTCTCCTCCTTTAAGCCATGGGTGTTGGATATTTTGTCTCAGTGGCCAGAAAGTTTCTAAGACATGGGGATTAGGAGAGAAGTGGGTTTTGAGGGGCAGAGGAGTAGCTCAGTTTTTACCTGGTTGGTTTAAAATTCCTATTAGATATCATCCAAGAGGAATCAGAAGATGATTCCAGATTTGAGTACAGATTTCAGGGGGTGGTGTGGGGCAGGTGAGGCTGGGTGGATGGAATTCAGCAATGACACCTGCAGCCTCAACACTGGGTGAAGAAAGCTGGAGAGATAGAAGAAAGGAGCAAGCCCTGGGACATCCAACACTTTGGAGGCTACAAAGAGAAAGATAGGGGAGCAAAATATACACAAGAGAAGGAGCCAGGAGAAATGAGCAAAAACAGTTCCTCAACAGGGGGCAATCAGCAGTGGTTTCAAATGATGCTGAGAAAGCAAATTCTAGAAAACAAGTCATAGGTCCCTGGGTTGGGAATTTTGAGGCTTGCAAAGCTTTTTCATGGAGAGATAGAGACAAAATTCTTACTGGAATGCACTGGGGGAGAGGGTGAAAGTATAGAGTTGTCTACAGTTTGTAGGCTTCATCAAGGAAGTGGCATCCCTGTGTATCTTAAATTATTTTTCTTGTTGCTGAGACAAAATATCTGACACTGAAAGTTAAAAGAGGAAAGGTTTATTTTGGCTCATAGTTTGTAGAGGGTTCAGTCCATAATTGGCTGGCTCCAAAGCAGGGTGGTATGGCAGAGGGGCATCATAGAGAAGAAATAGTTCATGGGAGGCAGAAAGTAGCAAAATCAGCAAGCAGCAAGTGATGAGCAGGAGCCTTCTTTCTGTTCCTTATATTCTATCCGGGCTTATTGTTAGGGTGGGTAGCACTCACATGCAGGGTGGGGCTTCTCATTTCCCATGCCCAGAATTATTCCAAACCAGTCAGTGGGCCAATTTAGTAATCATACAACCTTGATACTACCATCACACACTTAAACCCAGCATCACATACTCTAGATCCAGCCACCTCTGAAAAGCCCACCTATCACCGCATGAGGCTTTGGAGGGATATCTAGACCAAACCATAACACTGTGGGTAGTGTGGAAAGAAAGATTTATTGTGGAGAGTACCTTGCACAATTGTTGCAGGAGCTCAGGAAGCAATGGTCTGTCTGGAGAGGGATGGTTAGGAAATCAGAGAACAGTCACTAACCAGGGCCAGCAGGGAGCTGTGGAGAGGTATGGACCACTGATGTATGAACCACGATGGTTCTGTGTGCTTTCCTGATGCCCTCTACTTACCTTTGTCTCTGGCACAGTTTCTGGTGATTAGCTGGTGTCCCCAAATATTTGTGGCATTGAATTGAGCCCTGTTTCTTCTGAGCTCATGAACTCTTTGAGGGCAGAGGCTGTGCTTGCTCATATTCATTGAGTGAACGCAGATGGATAGATGGATGGAAGGATGGATAGTTGTGTGAGGGAATGTGTAAAGCCAACACTCTGAATAGAGCCTGAGAGTTATAAACCTTTTTGTACATATTTATTTTCCATTCCTTTTACTTAGGTTAATTGACTATTTGATACTCAGAGTTCTCCTCTTCCTGCAAGTTCTGGGATTCATTGTGCACACTGAGCGAGCACCTTGGCATCTACATATCCTTCATGTCTTAGTCTGTTTTGTGTTGATATAACAAAGTATCTCATCCTGGTAACTTATAAATTTAAGAGGTGTATCACTGGGAGAGTGCCTTTGAAGGTATAACTCCCTCTCTGACTCCTTCTCTCTCTGCTTCCTGATTGTCACAAGGTGAGCAGCTTTACTCCACCATGCCTTTCCACCATGAAATTTCTGCCTTGGAGGGAGTCAGTTATGGACTGAATCTCCTGAACTGTGAGCCAAATTAAACTTCTCTTTTAAGTTGTGGATATGAGATATTGTGTCCTGCAACCAGAAAGTTGATTAACACAACTGCCAAATGTCCACAGCCTAGAAGTTTGGTCCATTGTGTGGCAGAGTTGAGGTTATGGAACCTTTAAAAGGTGATGCATAGGAGATGATAATCAAGTCACAGGGACTCAACCCGCAGTGACAAACCTCTTCCCACCAGGCCCTGGCTCCTAACAGCACATTGAACTAGGAACCCATGACCCAAATACCTTTCACAAACCCCACTTCTTTACACATGAGACTTTTGGTGGACAAACCAAATCTAAACCATGGCACTTTGTGATATTATATTTTTGGTCATTCGTGCTGTCATTGTCTTTCCAAATCATTTTCATGTGAAAGTCCCTGCCAACACTTTTATTGAACTCTTTGGGGGTACACTTTCCCTAATGTGTAGTACTATTAAATGTTCTGGTATTTGAGCTGCACATGTGTGCTAATGTTAAGGAAGTATGAGATATTTGTACTTTGGGCAAATTACAGAGAGACTCATGAAAGGAATAACTTGTAAATTAGCATGCTTAGTGTATATATTTAAGGCAAATAAGGGCAGAGCTGAAAACCTCTCTGCTCTGCTAGGAGAGGAGGTGCATCTTCAGCCTCATCAAATAGGAAAACTCTGCTTGTCTAATACTCTCTAAAGGCTGCTTTTTAGCACCCAGAGTTTCCTGATGTCATGGAGGAAACAAAGGGCCTTTGTGTGACCCTGAGGTGAGGTGCCAGTTTGGCCGGGCAAAGACAAAGGGATATTTAAATCAAGTCTCCAGACATTCACTGAGCCTCAAAATTACTTCTCCAAACTTGCACATTGTGCAACATTGCAGAGCCTCAAATGTCTTTCTGTAACTGGGAACTGGCTCCAGGATGCCTTATGTTGTAACTTTTCTTTTTGTCATGGGGAGGGAGTAGGGAAGGGATTAGTTGCCTTTTTTTCCCCTTCCAGAGAACTGCCAAAATAATTTTGACTCTCCCAGATGAAGTCAGTTTTAAAATTGTGGTTCTCCTGAGGTTCATTTGGAAGAAGACAGAGCGATTCTGAGAAACCAGTGGTGGGGCCTGCCAAGATGCTCCTTGTCCCTGGCTGTGGCTTCTGTTTCCCTGCATTGGGGTCAGCTTGGGAACAAAACTGCAGGCTGTGGGATTGGAGGACCTGGTTCAAATACTTATCTTTGCTCACCTGGGAGCTCAGGACGGTCACTTTCATTTGCTGTTTGGAATCTGAGTAAAATCTAGGATAACTGTTCTGGAGTTTGTCCTAAGTTGGTTATTGATGCCTTTTGTGCTTTGCTTTCTCAGGGGATACCTTCCTTCCACTGAGACACCTGAGAAGGCATGGGCTCAGATTAGTTTTGGAGGTGTTCAGGAATTGGAGCTTGCCATACCTTTGTGCTGTGTCCACCCAGGGTTTGGAGACAGACAGGAGGGGGTCGTGGCAAGGTGCTGGTGAGGATTACTCAGGGGTTATAAGAACCATATGATTTCAGAGCCTCATGATGCTCTTAGTCAGTTGTAAGAGCTGTTAATGGAAAGAGCAGAAGGAATGGAGTCAGACTGACCTGGAGGGCACTGGTCAGGTCAACCAGTGTATGTCAACTTGAGACATCCGCTGTCAGCATCTTTATACCCCTAGGGGCAAGGCAACAATTTTGAAATGGAATTTAGTGTTGTTTGAGAAAGAAGAGTAAGATCCAGCGTCCTTCCTAAACACTACTTTACCACAGTCAGCACGATTGGAGGGCCTGGTTCAAATTCTTGTCCTTGCTCACATTTAGCTTCCAGTTCTGAAATTTAGCTTCCAATTCAGTCACCTGTGAAATGTGGCTGTTGTGCGGAATAACAAGGTCATATGAAAAGCATTGCCTACCACTGTCAGCTGGCTTTAGTAAGTGCATACATCATCATCATTTAATTCAATGCTCTCATTTGAAGCTAAACACACCAGCACCCCACACAGCTGGGTGATTTGCCCAACAGTGCAGTGTTTAGTGGCAGAACTAAGAAATATCATCTCTCCTACCTTTTCTCACTTTGTTTGCTACAATTCAGATATTTTAGTTAAGTCCTCATGAAAGAGTAAAATGAATTTTTTTCTTTTTTCTTTTGTATTAAATTCTTTTATTGGTACATTGTAGGTATACAACGCAATTACATTTCTCATTGGGAATTGTACCTTTACATAATGCATCTTGGTTCTTATTTTTTCCCTATTCCTAGCCCTCCCTTCACGCCCTCCACCCTTCCCTATTTACAAAGACTTTATTTCCATTTTTTCCATTTCTCATCATTTTTCCTTTCCCTTCTTTCCTTTCCCCTGCCCCTCCCACTACCTCTACCCCTTTGGACCTTTTCTTCCTATTTTCCATTATCGATTATTCATTCTAATCATTGGTACATTTTAGGTATACAATATAATGACATTCATCATAAAATGAATTATTTTAATTAAAAGATTTTGGTGATTTTTCTATTCAACATCAAAATAATATGAAGTGAAAATGGGAGGTTTCCTAAATAGGCCTCTGCAGGCTGGAAGCAGTGGTGTGTCTTGCCTGCCCAGATTTGACATCATCTAGATGCTGCTCCTGTGGAAGCCACTCTTAAGCATGGTACAGTCCCTCAGCTGGCTGCTCAGAAAAGGCTGGAAGTCTCTATCCCTGTCCCCAAGATATTCGTGGCCTCTTGGGGAAGGCAGATTAGGGATTAAATCATTCACACATCACATAGTAAACTAGCACAGACTCAGTACATGTCTGATTGTGGCTGAAGCTCAATAAAGGATAGTCATTATTTGAGTGACTGGCATGGGTCACATGGCTATTGGTGTAGAACATGCTGGTTGGTCACCCAAAATACCCTCCATACAATGTGATCTTCCTGGCATGCTAAAGCTGAGTGGGGACATGAAGTTCAGAAATTATGATGAGTAATATCTTAACTGCACACATTAGAGGCTACCAAGAAGAATCTTATTGACAATAGAGGTTAAGAGCAGAGACTCCACAATCAGACTTTCTGAATTTTATCCAGACAGTGCTCTTCCTGCTTATGTTGTTTTGGGAAAGTTACTGATCTTCTCTAAGCTCAATTAGGTCAGTTGTATAATGAGGATAATAATAGCATCTGGTTCAAGGGATGAGATAATACTTGGGAAGTTTCTAGAACTATCATAGGATAAGGAAGTAAATAATGCTAGCCATTGTTATTCATAATTTCTCTTGATCCTTATCCTACCCAGTGAGATAGGCAAGGTTGGTATTATTGCTCTCATTTGGATCACATAACTGGTCCCAGGTCATAAGACCAAAAAGGAAGAGCACAGTCCTGAGTCCTGTTATAGTATATTTTGGTGTATTGGACCTCTAGAGACAGGAAATATTTAGTGTGTAACCTCACTAAGGTGAAATTAAACTCAAAATGTGAGTGTTACATTTCTTGCTCTTCCAGAAACACAAGACCATGCCATTCTTGGGTCATGAATCCCTGCAGTGAGCTCTAATTTCTCCCAAGCTATGTACACATTTTGCTCATCAACTTATCTGTTCCCACCCGACACAGTTATGAAACTAGCAACACAAGTTTCTTCATGAATAAATGGTATTTGTCGTCAAATAAATTTGGGTAACACAGCTACAAGATATCTGTTTAGAAATTCACAATACACATTAGCATACTGTAGGTTAAAAAGTCACGCAGAATTTTGTGGAGCCCAAAATTTCTTTATTTGTCCACAAAACCATATTCAATGTTCTGTCTGTTATTATCCGACCAAAGTATTGCTGAATGGAGTATATTTTGGGAAAACTGTTAGGCTGATTTATCTTATGTGCTAGAATTTGGATACGTATGTTCATCCATCCATCCTCATTCTGTCACAGTAAAACATTTAATGGGCATCAGGTCCTATGCTGGGCACTGGGAATACTATGGTGAGTGAAGGAGGCATAGTTCCTGATATTATGACATTCCTTTTTGTGGACTCTGTAGGCACCAATCGAGTAATCAAATAAAATAAGTGTCCAATTGGAAACAGAGCTAGGAACCATGAAGAAAGCTGTCTTGTTATAATGTTCAACAGAAGACATAGATAGATGCTAGGGACTTGGGAGCAGGTGTTGCTGGGAGAGAAACCCTTTGGGGTGAGAGAAGAGGGTATTCAGACTGGATGTGTTGTTGTAGAAGGGCTGAAAGAAAGCCAGAGTGATGGGCAACGAGGACAAGAACAGCGGCATCTGGGGTGAGGCTCCAGAGAGAGGGGCAGGCTGCATAGACTGTCGTAGGCATGTGAGGGGAAAGCTCCTGGGCAGGCCTTGGCAGTGACGTTGGTACTACACCAGAAACTCCGGCTACAGAAGCAAAAATAAACAAATTGACTCTGTCCAGTGAAAAAGCCTCTGCACAGAAAGGGGATGAAAAGACTACCTACAGATGGGGAAATATATCTGCAAATCATACATCAGATAAGGGTTAATATACAAGATCTATAACAAACTGACAACTCACCATCAGCACAATAAATAACCTGCTTAAAAGGACAGAAAAGACTTGAATAGACATTTCCCCACAAGGAATGTAAACATTATGTACTCCAAACATGCACTCATAAAAGAATACAAAAAAGGTATAAAAATAGCCCATGGATCTTGAACAGCTACTCAATACCACTAATAATCAGGGAAATGCAAATCAATATCATTATGCAATATCTCGTACCTATTAGGATTGTCAGAAAGTAAGAGCTACCAACTGTTGATGAGGATGTAGAGAACAAAGAATCCTGTTCTTTTTAAAAAAATTAATTTTATTGGTACATTTAAGATATACAATACAATGACATTCATCATTGGAAATTTGCACCTTTACATAATCCATCTTGCTTCTGATTTTTTCCCCATTCCCCTGCCCTCCCTTCAACCCCTCCACCTCTCTCTATCTACAAAGACTTGGTTTCCATATTTTCTTTTTCTCATATTAATTCCATTCTCTTCTTTCTTTTCCCCTAATCCTCCCACTTACCATTCCTCTTTGCACCCTTCCAATTTCACATTATCTATTATACCTAACAATCCTGTTCTTTGTATGGTATTGGTAAGAATTTAGATTAGTGTAATCACTACAGAAAATAGTATGGAAATTTCTAAAGAAATTAATAAAATTACCATGTGATCTAGCAGTCTCTCTTTTAGATGTATACCTAAAGGAAATGAAATTACTACCTAGTAAAGACATCTGTACCCCATGTTCATTGCAGCATTATTTATAATAGTCAAGACATGGAAGCAACCTAAATACCAAAAAGTAGATGAATGTTTAAAGAAAATATGGTGTATGAATACAAACACAACTGAATATTTGGCCTTCAAGGAGGAGATACTGCCATTTGCTACAACAAGATGGACCTAGAGAACACCATGCTAAGTAAAATGAGCCAGACCCAGGAAGTAAATATTGTATGGTCTCATTTATATGAAGAATCTTAAAAAATGCCATACGATAGAGAACAAAATAGTGGTTACTAAGGTAGGGGGAAGAAATGTGGTGATGTAGGTCAAAGTAGTAAATAGTAGGATCATATTTTGAACAAATCAAAAGATCTAATGTACAACATGAGGACTATATTTATAATATTGTATTGCATGCAGGGCTTTCCTAAATGTATAGATTACAGCTAATTTTACCATGGGGTGGGGATGAGTAGCTATGAGAGATGATGGCCATATTAATTTGTTCTATTATAGTAACCATTTTATTATATATATTTTCTTATAACATCATTTACGTGTGTATGAAGCATACATTTTTCTTTTTGCCTTGTGCTCCAGTTTTGCTAGGCATATCAGTAAACAAGGGGATGATGCATCAGATATGCTTTTACAATCATTTCTCAGACAAAGAAAAGAATAAATCTTACTGGGAAAGTAGTTAAATGAATGAGGAAAAGAAGTGAATCAAACACTGGAAAAATAAGATGACAGGAATTTGTACAGATCTTTGGATAATAACAATGGTTTTAACTTTCCAATTAAAAGTTATAAATTGGCAGGTTGAATAAAAAAATTCATCTGTATGTTTTCTGCAAGAGACTCACTTCTTCTGAAAAGACATACACAGACAAAGTGAAAGGATGGAAAATGATACTCCAAGCAGGTGGAGCCTGAAAACAAGCAGGAACATACCAATATCCAACAAAGTTGACTTCAAACCAAATTTAGTCAGAAAAGACAGAGAGAGTCACTACATGTTGGGAAAGGGAACAATTCACCAAGAAGAGATATCAATTGTAAACATACATGTACTGAATGTCAGCACACTCATTTTCATAAAACAAATAGTACTTGACATAAAAGGACAGGTAGACACTAATACAATCATAGTAGTGGACTTCAAGCCAACAAGGAAACATGAGAGTTAAACTACACTATAGATCAAATCATTTAACATATATCTACAAAGTGTTTGATCCAATGCCAGATTCTTTTCAGCAGTTCATGGAACTTTCTCCCAAACAGACAATATTTTAGCCATAACACAAGTGTAAAAGAATACAAAAGAATTAAAATCTCATTCATTCTATCAGATCATAATAAAGTGAAACTAGAATTCAACAGCAACAGAAATTACATAAACACATGAAGATTGAATAACACACTCTTGAGTGGTCAGTGGATCACAAAGAAATTGAGAAAAAATTTTAAAATCCTAGAACAAATTGTAACGGAAATATAACATATCAGAATCTGTGGGACACAGTGAATGTAGTTCTAAAAGGAAAGTTTATAGCTATGAGTGTTTACTATAGAAAAATAGTGATTCCAAGTAAATAACCTAATGATACATCTCAAGGTCCTAGCAAAACAGAAACAAACCAAACCCAAAATCAATAGAGAGAAACAATACAAAAAATACAAAAGATTAATGAACCAAAGTTGGTTCTTTAAAAATACAAACAAGATCGATAAACCTGTCGCCAAACAACAAAAGAAAGAGAA